>NC_053159.1:132506226-132766226 GCF_016835505.1 Polypterus senegalus
GAAGTTACTACAGAGGCAAACCAATTCACTTTCCCCAAAGCACAAATGCAAGTTTAGATTCAGATGTAAAAAGGCCAATCACATAACAATGATTTGCTTTTACCAGTGACACCTTAAATTTGGGGACAAACAAAGGAAGTAAAGCAGTATTATATTACACAAATACTAGATAGCAATGGTCCTATCTTACCCCATTTTGGGAGACGTCAAGAGGTCCAACAAGGGTAAGAGTATGTCTTGGGTAATTTTCATGAGCATGTCCATAAGAGTGGTGTCAGAGAGGTAGACAATGACCTTCTGTGTCAGAACAACAGCTCCTATAAGGCCAGCCTCTTTTCGACTATTTAGGCGACATGAGGAAGGGGGTGACACCTAAATGAGAAATACAAACATGAAACATGAGTGAAGTATTACTCCAAATAGCTTAGAGTTTCTTGTAAATGCTGATTTATAGAAGTAGGGTAAACACAGAATATTTTACATTAGCTTCTATTACATTACCAAACATTTAACATGGCTATAATTAGACTTCTGTAAATGATCATTCTAAACCACTAACCAAAAAAATCAATTACTAAGAAGACTCTTCAGGTCCTTGTCTGACAGTAGTTTGGCAAATAATTAAAGAAATCCATCAACATTTTAACTTGAACAGTGCTCAGTGGCTCTAAATCTCTGTCTCTTGAGGCAACACTTCATACTAATTCAACACGTAGCTTTGGTGTATTGTGTATAATGAAGTAATAAAAAGAACTTCATCCCTCTTTATACTCAAATGGGACATGATTATAACAGAATATTAGTCACTGTCATTAAAGATAATTCAAAAGAAGCAGAATAAATTACAGGAGAGGTCTGTTAAATATATACATTTATCCACTTTCTGACACTTATCCAGCTCCAGGTTGTAGGGCTTATCCTGCCACCTCCTCCAGGGATTTACAAAGGTATTCAGAAGCCAACTGGGAGATATATTCTTTACAACGTGTACTGGGTCTGCCCCGAGGTCTTCCTCTTGGACATGCCTGAAACACTTCCCCAGGGCGACGTCCAGGGGGCATCCTAATCAGATGCCTGAGCAATTCAACTGCCTCCTTTCAAAGCAGTGGAGCAATGGCTCTGCTTTGAGCTCCTCCTAAATGTCTATACTCCTCACCTTCTTAGTACGGCTGAGCCCAAACTCCTTGTGAAGTAAGCTTATTTCTGCAATCTAGTCTTTTCAGTCACTACCCAATGCCCTCAGGGGAGGACAGGAATGTAGATCGACTGGTAAACTGAGATCTTTCGCTTTTTGGCACAGCCATCTCTTCACCATGACTGACCTGTATAATATTCACATAACTGCCAATGTCACCCCAATCTGCCTGTCAATCTCCTACTCCCTTCTTCCCTCACTCATGAACAAGAAGATACTTAAACTCCTCAGCCTGAGGAAGCACCTCATCCCTAACCTGGAGAGGACACTTCACCCTTAATAATCACAGACAGCACATTTGAACCATGTGCTTACATTAATAGCATTACCTACAAACCATAATCTTAACATAGTCTTAAAAACTAAGTGATTGAAGTTTTCTATTTATGGGCTTCTCTTTTGCTCATAGCTTATAATGGCTTTGAATATTTACTGTGCAGCTCTCTTTAAAAAAGTAAAAAATTAGTGCTGGCTGGTGTGGAGGTTAATAAATTCCCTTACAGCATAATATACATACTAAATAGCTGATGTATGGCAGGTACTGGTAAGTAAGAACTGGTTCTCCATAAAGGTGAGCGATGTACATCAAACATTCTAGGACAGGTGTAGCGGTCTGGTCCCCCACAACAGCTCGCTTCTCATAAATGTTACCAGTATGTCCCAGATTGCCCTCTTCCAATACAGCCAGAAACTGATGCTTATGGGGCCCTGTTGGAGAAACATTGAAAAATTGTGTTATTTTCTGATTTTACTTTGTTTAATTTTATTATGTTTTGTATTTTTTTCTAAAGCAAATCAAATGCCTCAGAATAAATGGTTTTAACGCAAGAAAAAAAGATATCATCAAAAATAAGCATAAAGATAGTCCTATTGGAATATTAATCAAAAAATAAAAAAATGCAAAGAATTCAAGTTACAGGAATACCTGCAAGTGCAAGTAGTATGATGCAACAAGACAACCAAAATATTTCCAATTTATAGTATTAGTTCATTAAAAAAAGCAGTAAAGAATATTTGAGAAGCCTGGGGAAGAACTGAAAACAAGCTGTGCATTTAAAGGGGTTACTGTATTTCAAATGTGTCTAATGCATTTCAGACATTAGATCAGGGGTCTCCACCTCCAGTCCTGGAGCGCTACTGAGACTGCATGTTTTCATTCTAATCCTTTCCTTAATTAATGACCAGTTTTTGTGGTTAATTAAATTTTTGTCTTAATTTTAATTTACTTGCTATTTATGACTTTTTTTAATTAGAAGCTAAACAATACTGAGATACAAAATGAGTCAATAAATGACCAACAACCTATGTCCATCAAACACAAATTGAAAATAAGGAAAGGTGACGGTCTCAGTGATGTTGATCTACTCAGGTCCACAAAATATTTTAAGAATGCTCTTACAGAGGAAAAAATCAGTTTTGGAAATGTCTGCTATAGCAGAATGAGAGCAGCAACAAGCCATGGAATTAAATAACAGGTTTAATTAACCACAAGAACTGTTTTCTAATTATGAAACTGGTTGGAGTTTGCGGCTACAACTTAACTGGTTATGTGATGGCCCATTTCACACCTCACTTCTGTCTGAGTGCCATTTAAGGAAAAAATAAAGGAATTCAGAGGACTGAATCTTAAAAAATAAAGTCAATTACAAATTAAGAGAAAATAAGTTAATTAGAAGCAAAAAGTGGTAACTAATTATGAAAAGGGTTAGAATGAAAACCTGCAGCCACAGTAGCACTCCAGGACTGGAATTGGAGACCCCTGCATTTGATACATTGAAAACCAAAAACAAAAACGTTGAGCCTGATAGGATGTTGGCAGTAGTGTGCTAAAGACATTATTTAAAAATAATAATAAAATAAAGAAGTGCATTGTAGCAATTACTTTAGACGCATAAATTACCTAAAAGCTAAACATTAAATGTAACCTCAGTCCCTAAGAACAGAGAAAAAGTGGATCCCAGAAAACAAGGACAAACAATACCTTTATCAGTCATAGAAACAACAATCAAAACTAAATATTGAGTAGTTCTATAAAAATATACTAAAATGTAATCAGAACAGGCTAATGAAAAGACGATATTCTGTGCAATACACTGTATCTTTGACCAAAAAACTGGAGTAATAAATGAAACAAACTTAATTTACATTGGTTTTCAGAAAAACACTAGATATGATTCCACACCAAACATTAATAAGCAACTAGGACTGCACAGACTGACAGAAAATGTGAGACTGCTGTAGCCAGTTTTAGGAGAAAGGGAAAACATGCATAAAACTTAGAAATGCCTAAAGCCAAACCATGTAAAACTATACAATTCAGACCAAAGTAATAACTGAACAGCAATCTTTCAGATTTAACTAGGTTGGAAAACCATGGATCCATGGCAGGATACACACAAACATACTTTTCAAAAAGATTCTGATGCAGTCAACTTGAGTTTGTCAGGTGTGTGAGGTCATGTGATCCAATTCTGCTTTTCATTGACCAATCAACTCCATGTTTATGGCTTGGCAAGCATAGACATAGAATTACTAGATGCCGCATGACCAGCAGCATCATAAGTCAACGTTGCCGCCATATTGTGAGTGGCATTGCTGTGGAGTGAAGTAATGGATAAAGATGCCTCACGCATGTGCTGCTTGGGATTGTACAAACTGCTGTACGCTCTAAACCAGATCCCGGGGGATTACATTTTATAGGTAAGGCTGAATAATTGTTTTGGCTATATTTGGCCATTAGAAAATCCCGTTTTATAAACTTAGTACTCAAGTTCACCTTATCTTACAATAAAATTAAACAACATTAGTAAAATTAAAACAAGAGAATGATAAATCAAAAAGCAATACAGTCGACCCTTGATATACGACCGGCCTGACATGCGAACAACTTGGTTTACGACCAAAATTTTTGTTTTGAATTATGACCAACGTCTTGCGTTACGACCCGAACGCGGTCATGTGTATCCACTTGTACGATTGTAAACAAAGAGCCAACAGCATTCGTAAGCGTCAGTTGGAGCCCAGATACATGTGTTTGTGGACGCAATTTCAGTCAGTGCAGTGATTTATATAATTTATTTTGATAATTGCTAAGGAAGGAAGAGAAGGTAATGAAGGTAAAGAAAGTGATCACAATCTAAACGAAGAAGGAAATTGTGTAGAAATATGAGAGTGGCGTTCGTTGCTTTTTATAATTTTTTGGTTAGTACATTAGAAAAATTATTGGTGTTTTTGGTATATTATGCACTATTATACAACCCTTTTTTTATTATGAAAAGCTTAGGTAAGAGTTGCTGTGGGAGGTTCGGAACGCATTATGGGTATTTCCATTATTTCTTATGGGAAAAACAGTCTTGACTTACAACCAACTTAAGTTACAACCAGCCCTCGTGAACGAATTGAGTTCGTAAGTCAAGGGTCCACTGTAATTGGCAAACAAACAAAGATAACTGGCAGTAACAGTGCAAAATTCACAATTAGTATGCCAGTTTGAAAAGATAAGTTCTGAGGGCAGTTTTAAAATGCGTTATTGAATCGAGCTGACGTATATGAGAGGGATGAGAATTCCTGAGTTGAGGAGCACCATGAGAGACACTCGAGCTCCCATAACACTGAGTCTGATGTGTGGTAAAGAAAGTAGAGCTGCAGATGAGGATCTGAGTAGTGAGAGGGAGTGTAAGTCTGTAGGAGATCAGTGAGGTTGTGGAGAGCTTTAAATGTTCAGAACAGTATTTTGTATTGTATTCTGTAGTTAACAGGGAGCCAGTGAAGTTGAAAGAGAATCGGTGTAATATGTTCAGTGGATTTATAACAGGTTATTATCCTGGCAGCAGAAGAAGTTGTAAGCGATGGATACGTTTTTGTGGGATACCAGAATTTTTAACAGTGTCAAATCACACAGGTACCATGAGTCTTGCCAGGACATCTCACATGAAAATGTTTATTTATCAAATGGTATTTGTCTATTTAATAACCTTGTAAAATTGCATAGTATATGCATAGCTCTGATAGTATATCAATTAAAAAGAAAAAGTAGAGACTATGTTGTTAAGTGTGAGGAAACAGCCAAACTCTGAATATCATAACACGCAAGAAGATCACCTGCCCTAACAAACACAAAGATACAGAGTTTTACACACCATTACAGGACAGCTTAATCCCATTCCTAATGTATTTAATGTAATACATCAGATATATATTACTAAAAATCATTTTAATTTTTATTGTAATATATTCAAATGTTTTCACAACACACATTTACTCACCAATTTCGATATATGCATGGTGGCAATCACATTTATTGAGTATATCACAAACTGGCATTGTACCTGCACTTTGGCAAAATGCAAAGCTCTACAGCTACTTTTGAAAACTACTCATTGCAGCCTAGCTCCAAGGCCGGATTAAAATCCCCACAGGGTATCAAAAGCTCAAATGGTAACGCCTTACCTCATCTTACTACCTTCACCAAATACATCCTCAACAGGAATATGCATATAATCACAAATTTTGAATACAAGTTATGTAAATAATAATTCAGGGATGGGGACTAAGCTTGGAAAAAAAAGTCCAAATCTATATCGGGTCAACTTCACCTCGCTTTTTTGTTCATGTGTGTATATCTCAATTAATGTAAGAAACTAATTAATACGTGCAAATCAGCTTTTCTTCTTCTGATATCTAATAAACATCAATTAAAATTGTTAAAAGGCCATGTCATGGCAAAAAAGTGATATGTAACTGCAGTGAAGAGTAAATTGGTAATATCTAGCATATATGGTAATAATTACTTCATAAAATTGTCTTTATCAAATAAGTTTAAGCCATACTTTTATTTTAAAGGAGGAGTTGGATAAGCCAGTTGTTGCTCAGGCAAATGTATAACCCTACTACACAAATTAAAACTTTGGTTAAATGCTGCTTTGGGGTGTGCAATTTATGGTAGGGGTGTTGAAGGCTCTGCATTAATCTAGGTGCAACTTACTGCACAATAGTGCTTTGCTTTAACCCGCACACCCACTAAGTGCACAGCTGTTGCTTTAACACTCTATCTGTAACATCATTAGCATCGATTTAGTTAAACATGTAGAATTTATGAGCTTCCCGAAGGAAGACAAGTTTTAGAAGAATGAGAAATCCCTACCCTTCCATGAGACAGCCTATGAGAGTTGAAAGGCCAGGGAAGGAATGGAGCCCGAGTCATGCCTGAGAGGGTGCTAACGCAATATACCCCCCCACTGGTGCAAGAAGAATGTCAAGGGCCATCAGTTCTGGATAAACCAAGGCTATCAGAGGCATGCTGTTGTCTCTGCCATTCCATTCTAGGTGGCATGCCATGAGAGCTTTACAAAAGTTCTCTTTCTTTTGTTTAATTATATTAACAATATTCATGTTATTAATAAGTTAAGATCTGGCCTCTGGCTTGTTACTATAAAAAATGGATTTATAAACTGAAGAGATGCTGCTGCCATTACAGATTTAGACAGTCTCAATTACCTTTCTAAGATGCCCCAAACTTGAGGGACATCATGGGGTTAGTGTAAAGGATGTCAAAGAGACTCTGAGAAAGGTAAAGATGGATATATTAAATATTCCCATTCTCAGCTGACAGCACTGTAATCACTGCCACATTATGAGCTGTTATACCTTATCAGAGGAGCAGCATGTCTGAGGATGGAAGGGACAAAGATCCAGAGCAAGGACAAAAGTAGGATGGAAAGGATTCAGACCTAGCCAGGCTCCATATAAATGAGAAATGTATCAATTTTACCTAAGTAAGGTTACTATAGTTAACGAAAACTAAAATCAAAACTGTAACTATTATTAAAAAAACATTCTAATAAATTGAAATAAAATAATTAACAAAACCGAAACAAAAAACTAAAACTAAACGAAACTATTGAAGTAGCTGGAAAGACTAACTGAAATAAAGTAATTAACAAAAAATAATTTTAGTTTTCGTTTTTGAATGAATATTCTTGTTGTTAGTTTTTAACCCTTATAACTTTTAACTCTAAAACTGAAAGTCATCCACCACCAGCCGCCCGCACATATTCATCCACAAACGGCTGGTGAAGGAGGACGGGTGTTCACACAGCATTTGCAGTGACTCTCTCTCTCAAAATAGATAGTTGAAATATCATATTATTTTTGTTCTTAACATCAGCCATATAATACATATTGCATCCCAGAGATTTTTCCTGCCTTGCATAGAAAAACCTGCTTGGGTTAGGCTCCAGGTTCCTGCGATCCTGTTCTGGATAAACAGGTTTAGATAATGTATATATTGTTCTTAATCTCAGATGCTGTCTCTGACATTTTGTGCCTGTCCATACTCTTATTACCTGTTCTTGCTCTGTTCATTATGGGTTTATTGTTCTTATGATGGGCTATTCAAGTCACTGCCCCTAACCTTCACACTACATGCTTGATTTTCTTTGTTTCCCTTAATACAGCTAGGTGGGGTCTGCACACTGATTCAAGCCTAACAGCCCTGTTCTTCCTTAGTCCCTGTGATTTTCATGGTCACACCTGTCAGGACACAATAGAATCTCTTTTCTTCATTTTTTTATATCTTTTCAGGCCTGCAGGTGCAAAATTCTGTCTATAAATTGTGCCTGAGATGGAATCAGAGATCAATATGGCTGGCAGAAAAAAAGGCCGTTATTTGAGATTTTTTAATGCAATATTGAAGGCATTCATTATAAGCACATTGTCGTTGGAGCAGGATATGTTGTGTACTGTAGACATTTAGAGTAAAAAACCCACACACCTTAAAATTCACCTAGTTTTCATTACAAATTGGCCCATTCTGGGCAATAAAAGGAAAAAAAAAAAAAGTGCCAACAGTCAGCGCAGATTTGTTCAGCACAAATGACATAGAAATATTTAAAAAATTATAAAATTGTGTAAAATTGTTCATATTCAGCACCTGGTTTTGATTTTGCTTGTTTTTATCAGACAAAAACAAAACCAAATAGTAGTGTGTTATGTAGTGCAGTAAGCTTCCACTAACATTAAACTCTTCTGTTCTGTTCTGTCGTATTGTAATACAAAAACTAAACTCCATAGTAGCTCTTTAACTATAATTACTAAAACTGAAACTAATATATATATATATATATATATATATAAATAAATAAAATAGAAACGTGTTTGTAAAATAAAAACTAAATTAAAACTATAAATACACGATGAAGGAAAACTAAAACTAAACTGAATTTCCAAGTAAAGTCGGAAAAAATATAGAAATAAAAACTAATATAAAAAGGCAAAACTACAATAAGTTGAACAAACTGTCACAACTTAGGGCGAGTCACAGAGAGATCAGTTATTATGGCGTCTTGAGTGTTGTGGATAACCAGCTTAAATATCTTATTCCAGATGCCATTTTAATGCTGGACATGTTTCAACTGATAAAATTAAACAGAATGGAAAAAGCAGGAGTGGGACTGGAAATTTCTGTGAATGATTAATGGCAAAAAGCAGGCACATTATAATTAAAACTAAATGTGTGATCCAAAAAAGGGGAAATATTTAACCACAATAGCAGTCAACTTTGACAGTGACCAGGCTGGTAAGAGAAAACATACTAGGGCTACAGATGGGATTTTGGGCAATGTATGAAGGTCTACGTAGTAAAGAGTCTGAAAGGCAGGGTAATGTCACCCTGGGACCCTGACACAACAAAACACTTTGTGTAATTGTCAGTATTTTGGGTTAACCAGTCTTGCATACCATTTGCAGATACTATTATGTTGAGTATGTGTTTATTCCTAACCTTTTACTAATCTAACTAATCTCTTTGCGATAACCAACTTTAGAACTTTGACAATAACTTAGTCAAGAGATGCCCCGAGATCTATTGCTGTTAATATGATATTTTTGAGCATTGTTATGTTATCCCAACATGCAGGGAAAGCTTGGGGGCTGGTGGCAGGATTAGCACTCCAGCTAATGTGACAAACCTCAGTGGCATCATGCTGTAATCAGCACATACTCCCAATCACCTCCTCTTAATATTGACTCCAAAGCAGACTATCAGTGATAGACATTGTTCTTAACTTGATGTCAAGCACTGTCCTGCATAAAGAGTGTCTTTAATCTATTTAGAAATTACTTTTTTATGTGGGCATCAATAGACCTTATTTTAAGTGTTTCTATAATCTTTATTGATCTGCCTTCTTCCCTTTGAAAATAGCGGAGCGTTTGGTGTCAACACTTCTGTTGCACAAAAACATAAGTGGCACAGATTGCAGAGAACCATGTACAATACCCAGACAACTGTTTTCAGAGCCAGTCTGCTAAGATGAGATACAAAATTCAGAGCAATGCCAAGGGAAACAACACTGAATGCCCTTTATTGTCGGATAGTGGAAATATGTCTACCTCCCTGCAAAACATTGATTAATTCCACTTTAAAACGTGTAATTAAAAACTCATATACTTCATATAGATTGCTAAATGCAGTGAATAACCTAAACCCAAATACTACACCTCCATATTACTAGACAAACAGAGTTGTTAGTATTTTTACAAAACAGTTAAAATGTCCGCCAGTATCCTTTGTTTGAGATGCATAAATTAATCGATTTATTGAATTATTTGAATAAAGCCTATCAGTGCAGGCTCCCAACCTCCTCCTTTTATACAAATCACAAAAAATGCAGCCAAGCACAGTGCCATGAAGAGTGTGTTAATAAAATCAGAACCCAGGCAATGACAGCCTCTGGCTCAGGGACACACAGCATGTGACTGTGCCTTGCTAGCTGGTAGGACAAGATGGAATAATTACTCTTCCAAAATCAACACTGAAGTGTCCTTAAAAACTACAGGTTTCTAAGCGTGATGAGACTTCGGCAAAATAAGCAGTCACTCAATTAAGGAGGTCTTACCCATGTAGCAGGTAGTCAGCAGCCTTAGAAGATTTCTTGCTACATAGCGGGATGTCACTGTGGGACCCAATTTTGCAGAGAGCCACTTCACCATCTTGCAGACTGTATCTGTTAGAAAAAAGGGAAAATGAACAATAATTGTGATAAACAGTCAAAAATGGAAAGCTAAATCAACCCAAAATGAATGAGAGATTTTAATGGTATGTAATCTTTGTCAAGGCCAAAATAGGTGAGTGTATTAAAAAAAGATTAGAGAACCCTTTGGGATTATGTGAACTGTTGCATGAATGACTTCCAAAATGTAATATGCTCTTCAT
Organism: Polypterus senegalus; assembly: GCF_016835505.1. NCBI lineage: Eukaryota > Metazoa > Chordata > Cladistia > Polypteriformes > Polypteridae > Polypterus > Polypterus senegalus. Next base: position 132,516,633 of record NC_053159.1, read on the forward strand.
CTAATTCATAACAATAAAAATAGCCTGATTAAGTAAACGGAACACAGAAAATGTTCATTGTCCATCCTTTTTGAACATTTTATTCAAATACTATATATAAGGCCAAAAATAGAACAAGTGTTCAGTTAGATTGTGTACATGTTTAATCTTCTTTACTTGCAATATTCTGAAATATATTCTGGAATTACTGATTAGAAGTGCACAGAAGCATATCGCCCCATTTTTCTTCACAAAATGGTTCCACTTAATATTTCTGGGAAACAATGCTTGAAAAACTAACTTCATATTATGCCACAGTAGTTCAATAGGATTCTGTTTATTACTATTACTCTGACTCTGTCACTCCAAAATGCCACATTTATTCTATTGTTCCATCAATGACTGTAAGCCATCCCGGCCCAAATTCAGCAATGGGGGGGATGAAGAGTAGTTTTTTGCTATTTGTCTATGTGGCAAAAAAAAACCATTAATAGACTGCTTATTGTATACTAATAGTATACATTATAAAATGCAAGAGATGCTAAAAGATCCTCAGCTGTCACCCTAGGGTTCTTTGCTAGCCCCTTGTATAATTTGTTCCTCTAATGACTGCTGCAGGATACATACTGTATTCCAACTGTACTGAAACTGTGGACAGATGGTGGTCAAGGTATTAAGAATTACTTTTTTAAAACTATTTCATGCTTAATAAACGTCCACACCTCTTCTTTTAGATATGGCCATCTTGCACTTTAACAGATCTCATTTGTGAGGAGCAGGAAACCACTAAGTACCCTTTTTCTAGATGTTTAAACACTTTTGCAATCTATATGTGGACTATTTAAAAACATTTTAAAATACAGCAGTGCATAGTTTTGTATTCTTTGTTGTTTGTTTAAGGAGTAATTACAATTTTTTATACTTTTAAAGATCACATCACATTTTAGTACTCATTTTAGGAATCAAAAAAAATCAAAAACGTTAATAGACTTTCTAATAACTGAACATGTAGAAACAGCTATTTACATTTTACCTACTTTAAGAATATTTACACTTAAACTAACAATCGGATTATATGCAAGGGAAAACAATCATAATGACAAAAGGCAGAACTATTAACTAATGAATTTTTAACATGACTTCTCACATGGCAACATTGCTAGAGGTAAACTTCCTGAAGCAGAAATAGGGCAATAATGATTAAGATACTACAATTTAAAAATTAAATGGTATCCAAAATGGAAATACAACATGTTTGTGAAGGCTTACTGGTAGTCTGAACACACACAGTGCTCTGTCATTATTCTAGTTTTAGCCAAGATCAAATGAAGATTGATGCTCCATTTCGGGATTTCACCATTATTGAACAACATGCCATAGTGAGATTTCTTAGGGCAGAGGGACTGAAACTTGCTGAAATTCATCAAAGGACATTGGCATGTGCCAATCAGTAAGCTGTTTGGGAACCCATCTTGCTCAAACTTTACAGTACTCCAAGTCTTCATGCAGTAATGCATGTGTAGATTCATAGCTGATGTCCAAATGTGTAGTAACAGCTGGCAATGTAAACTGCCAGTCTTTTCTGATGAAGGCATTCACCATGTCAGCCTGAGCTTGTGTGTTCAGGTTCACTGGTTACACTTGTTCTTCCCACTTTAAACCTTTCTAACCATTCATAATCGTTTTGTTGAGTCATTCTGTTTCCATTTGCATACAGAGCCAACACCCTTCAGTGAATTTCAATAGGTTTCACTCCTTCTGCCCAAAGAAATCCCATGTTGATCAACAATGACGCAATCCCACATCGGAAAATCCATGTTCATTTGATCTTGACTTCAGCTAGAGTAATGGCACAGCGCTCTACAGTGTGTTTGAACTGCCCATAAGCTATCACAAACATGTTTCACTGTCATCAGTTTCTATCCATTGCAGTTACTACATCATTTTCAAATTGCCTTTAGTTTTTGTTTTACTGTCGTATTTACTCCCCCCACACCCAATATGTTCAACCTTGCATTGTAACATTAAACCAAGAACAAATAAAAATTAAAATGACTATAAATATAAGATTTGACACCAAACTGATAAGCCCATAACCACTACTTAACACCAAACTGGACTTACCAAGAAGAATTGTGTGTTCTTTCTCCTCTGAATCTTCAGACAGCTCTGGTTCTACCTCTCCAACCATAACCTCTTCATGGTCAACTACCACCTCATCTTGTTCTTCTGTATCTCCTGCTGTCAATGTGGATGACTCAGGGAAGGAAGGCTTCTCATGTTCAGAGACTAAAACAGCTGCACCACGTCCATCGGTTTCCTCCAAATCCCCAGAATCTTTCGCATCATCTTCACCCTCACTCGCTTGCTTCAAATCTTGACTGCTATCTGCAGATTTCAGGCTGGCTCTATCCTTGGCTGAATCCCCATCACCCAGGGAGACCTCACTAGCACTGCTTTTGTCACTCAGTTTCCCCATGCTGAGAGACTCCTGGTCATCCCTACCTGGGACCTGGTTCTGTTGTTTCTCTTGCAACTCCCCATTGCTACTGTTTACATATAGGCCATTCTGAAAATCCTCTCCTTCTACAAGAAAGACTTGATCATTGAGGCTAATTCCTGAGGAGTAATCCAACATCTCTCGTTCTACTCCTACAACTCCAACCACTGATCCTCCAACACTGCCAACAGCTTTATTGCCACCAGCTCCTGAACTTAATCCTTCAACACTGCTTTCATCCTCTTCCTCCTCCTCCAGATTTCCTTGTCTGTTCAAGCCTTTTCTTCCTTCCCATTCAGATCCAGACACTAATTCAGTGTTGCAGTTACCAAAACCAGTCATTACCTGAAGAACATGAGCAAGCAAGCCGGAAAGAAAAGGCTGTAGTCCAAGCCGAACAATAAGCTGCAGAATGAAGCAATCTGTGTAAAGGTAGAAGCGGCCATGAAGGTGCCGAGGATTTTCATATACTCCAACCAGGGGTTTAAGGAGATATTTAACAGCATTCCTTGGTCCTAAAGCTCGACTAATTGGCTCAAAAAGGTACCAGGAAGCATAAACTGCTGTAGACTCATTGGACATAAGGGTCAAAACAAATGGGAGTAGGATTTCCAAACCCTCTGGAGTGATGCTGTTCTGTAAAAGCCCCTCTAGTTGACACCATAAATAAAATACAATATCCCGTCCTTGGCAGCCTTCATTTGTTCCCCTTTCCTCCTGCATTTTGCGATGATAAGAAAATATGAAATGATGAAGAGCAGGAAAGTATGGTGGGAATGATAAAGATGAAGAATAAGGACTCAGCAGCTGACAGGGGCATGGTGGAGGGAGGCCCTCATTAATGTTTTCATACTCAAACAATGTTAACCTTTGACTATGCATCATGTTAGCTTTGCTTTCAAAAGCTCCTGCATGAGCAACACGCAGTTGCAAAAGTGCTTCCAATACATTATGAAGGGGTAAGGGAACATCTCGAATATTGGAGAAATAGAGCTTCTGTACAGTCTGAAAGCGATCCTCTAGCGGGACACCTGGCTTTAACATGCGCAACTTAGGGGCAAAGAATATCTCTGCAATAAGGACACCAAGGGCTTGCATGTCTCTGTGAAACATTTCCAAAAGAGACACTGCAGATGGAAAATTCGCTTCTGAATCATTTCTGACTTGTCCTCCATCCTTAGCATGTGCTTGTAGTCCTTTAACTAGGAAGTTACTAAGTTTTTCCAGTTCGTCTAGCTGTTGTAGGGCATTAAAGCCGTCTGGAAGTGAGACTTTAATATCTTCATTATTTACTTTACCTACACCTCCAGACACTTCACCACCTTGAGTGTGAAGCTTTCTAACAATACTGCTGCTTGCTCTCTGACTTGTAGTTCCTCGATTGCTGCCTCCTCCAGAACTTAACAGAGGCATGGACTCACTCGGAAAAGACAATGGTTGGGGTGTTCCAGAGACCAGATGCCCTGGTGTCTGTTCTAATCCTCCTAACTTTCCACCAGTAGCAGAAGCAGCAACTGAACCAGAGGAGGCTGACAGGGAGTCCAAAGCCTCCATTCCCTGCTCTAGGTCCTCATCTTTATCCACTAAAGTCCAACTACTTGCTTCACAACCTGCAGTTTCCATAACAAATCCATCAATATCTGGCACTTGAGATGAAACCGGAGTTTCCAAAATAGGGACACCCCTGGCTGGTGTAAGGAAAGCCGCTGTGCCAATATGTGGTGGTTCGGCTGAAGCATACAGATTTGCAGATAACCTCTGCGGATGAGGCTGGTCAAAAAGCTGAACCACACCATAGCTAGTGAGATGTGTATGATTATCTACCAAGTGCAAGCAAACATTTTTTGCTTTGACAGCCTCCTTTCCAGAAAGCTTGTAGCCAAATGTGAGATCAATCCAGTGGTGAAGCTGCAATGAAACTTCACGACTTTCAAGCAATCGACGATGAACTTCGATAAACTCTTCATAGGAGTTACACCATGAAGGAACTTCTAAGTCTGGCATGTCTGGATGAATAGATTTAAAAATAGTCGGATCTGTGTAAAATTCTGGGATGCACTCATCTGGAGTCCAGCTCTGCATGCGTTCCATGCTGGCAGGATACTCATTGGGTTCCCACTGTGAACGAACATGACAGCAAAGAACAGATTTTGGGGTTCTCCTAGCCTTATACACATAGTATGTGATGTCTGATAGAACATCGGAGATATGATGGGGGACATGTAAATGTTCACTTGGTCCTGTACTTCCAGAAACATTACTTACACCGCTAGCGAAAATCCCTCCTCCACTGCATGTGGTGGTTGCAGCTGCTGCAAAGGCTTGTTTGGTCATCTCATATGTAAAATCAAGCTGTTTATCACCTTTGTTCAGTCGGAATTTAGACCGCCTAAGATCTCTAAACTTACCATATGGGATAGTAAAGTCCACTACCCATGGTAACACAGGGTGGTAATTGGGATCTCCTTCTCTGCGACCAGCTAATCGGTTCAACTCCATTAAATACTGAAAATTGGTTACTCGCCCATGCAACCAATCTGTTAAAAGCCTACTAAGGTGATCACTACATGCCTGACAAATATTTTTATCTGATCTCTCTCTAACCTGTTGACTATCAAGTATCTCTTCAGCATGATCCTCAGTTTCTGTGAATACAAGTTGCTCATAATGTGCTAAGTTAACCTTTAGACAACTACAAAGCTGCTCATCCACAGCAACATCTTCTAGGGAAAGTTCTCCACAAGATAGACCACTACTTTGCAAGGCTCTCATTGCCTGCAGAATTTGGTATAGTATGAAGAGCACTTTGGCATGGCTGTTGCCTAGCTTGGCTGGACTGTAAGTAACAATGTCTCGCAGAGAATACTGAGTGTAAGGTTGGACAATGTAGAGTACGTCTTGTGACTCCAACAAAAATTCTGCTGGTAGTATATTTGGGCAGCACTCATCTTGTATCTTCAGTGTAGAAAATAATGACACAGGACTTGATCTTTCTTTTTCATGTTCCTTGGCTGGAGAGACTGATGGAGAACTATGGTCAGTCTGTAAAAATGGGCATCTGAAAAGTTTTTGCAAAGCACGGCGCACAGCGTCAACAGCAAGGATTTGGGGCTGCTCAGCAGAACCAGAGTAAGGGTGAACATAGGCTTGGTGAGCTTTGTGCCATAGATTCCTGAAACCAGAAATGTCCAGTTAAATACATACATTTATATACACATACAAACGTTAAGGTACACAATTCAATGTATGAATGGAAACTTAAGAGGATACATTTAAACTTTGCTCATTAAAATTCAAGCTCCCAACAACTAGATTCAAATTTTAAATTTAATTCATATAATTGCTTTTTAAAATACAAGAAAAATATTTTACATTTTCAATTAAATTATATATAAATAATTCACCAACATGCAAAATGTGAAGTAAAGGAAGTTAAGAAAACAATACTACAGTAGATGTTTGGTACATTAAAGATATCTTCTGAAACACAATGGTGTACGTTGAAAAGCTCAGCCACTAACACTTCTTTTGTAAACAATTAACTATTACAATTGACTAGTCTAACAACTAATTTCAGATGAATTAAGGGCAACATAAAAATACAATTCTAAAAATAATATGATGAATACATCTCATGTTTTCGATTAATGTTATTTCAATTATAAGCAGAATGTCAATTAGTTCAAAATATGTCCTGGCTGTTTTGGGGTGCCGTAAAAGCTATGTAATTTATGTAATTAAGTAATCAATAAGAGAAACATTAAGAAGTCAAACCAACAAATGGAAATCTCTAAGGAATCAATAATCTTATCAATTCCTAATGGTCCCCTTCTTCCATATTATGGCTGCTTGGCTGCCTACTTTTACACTATTTTCATGGCCAAGGGATTAACATGGACCACTGGTTGAAATCAGAAGGCTGAAACACAAATCCAGAAACACTGCATTACAATTATTCACATTAATACATTTAGTAAAACAATTATATTAGGCAGAGTGTGGAATTACATTGGCAATTGACTTTTACATTAAAGTACCGCTGACTTGCATGAAATAGGTTTTTCTTTGACTCAAAATATATTGTTTAGGTTTTGAAATTTTTTTAAGGAAAAGAAAAAAGATATCGAGTCTACAGTGCATCCGGAAAGTATTCACAGCGCATCACTTTTTCCACATTTTGTTATGTTACAGCCTTATTCAAAAATGGATTAAATTCATTTTTTTCCTCAGAATTCTACACACAACACCCCATAATGACAACGTGAAAAAAGTTTGAGGTTTTTGCAAATTTATTAAAAATAAAAAAACGGAGAAATCACATGTACATAAGTATTCACAGCCTTTGCTCAATACTTTGTCGATGCACCTTTGGCAGCAATTACAGCCTCAAGTCTTTTTGAATATGATGCCACAAGCTTGGCACACCTATCCTTGACCAGTTTCGCTCATTCCTCTTTGCAGCACCTTTCAAGCTCCATCAGGTTGGATGGGAAGCGTCGGTGCACAGCCATTTTAAGATCTCTCCAGAGATGTTCAATCGGATTCAAGTCTGGGCTCTGGCTGGGACACTCAAGGACATTCACAGAGTTGTCCTGAAGCCACTCCTTTGATATCTTGGCTGTGTGCTTTTGGTCGTTGTCCTGTTCAAACATGAACCGTCGCCCCAGTCTGAGGTCAAGAGCGCTCTGGAGCAGGTTTTCATCCAGGATGTCTCTGTACATTGCTGCAGTCATCTTTCCCTTTATCCTGACTAGTCTCCCAGTTCCTGCCGCTGAAAAACATCCCCACAGCATGATGCTGCCACCATCATGCTTCACTGTAGGGATGGTATTGGCCTGGTGATGATCGGTGCCTGGTTTCCTCCAAACGTGACGCCTGGCATTCACACCAAAGAGTTCAATCTTTGTCTCATCAGACCAGAGAATCTTGTTTCTCATGGTCAGAGTCCTTCAGGTGCCTTTTGGCAAACTCCAGGCGGGCTGGAGCCTTTTACTAAGGAGTGGCTTCTGTCTGGCCACTCTACCATACAGGCCTGATTGGTGAATTTCTGCAGAGACGGTTGTCCTTCTGGAAGGTTCTCCTCTCTCCACAGAGGACCTCTGGAGCTCTGACAGAGTGACCATTGGGCTCTTGGTCACCTCCCTGACTAAGGCCCTTCTCCCCCGATCGCACAGTTTAGATGGCCGGCTAGCTCTAGGAAGATCCTGGTGGTTTCGAACTTCTTCCACTTACGGATGATGGAGGCCACTGTGCTCATTGGGACCTTCAAAGCAGCAGAAATTTTTCTGTAACCTTCCCCACATTTGTGCCTCGAGACAATCCTGTCTCGGAGGTCTACAGACATTTCCTTTGACTTCATGCTTGGTTTGTGCTCTGACATGAACTGTCAACTGTGGGACCTTATATAGACAGGTGTGTGCCTTTCCAAATCATGTCCAATCAACTGAATTTACCACAGGTGGACTCCAATTAAGCTGCAGAAACATCTCAAGGATGATCAGGGGAAACAGGATGCACCTGAGCTCAATTTTGAGCTTCATGGCAAAGGCTGTGAATACTTATGTACATGTGATTTCTCAGATTTTTTATTTTTTAATAATTGTACAAAAATCTCAAGTAAACTTTTTCATGTTGTCATTATGGGGTGTTGTGTGTAGAACTCTGTGAAAAAAATGAATTTAATCCATTTTGGAATAAGGCTGTAGCGTAACAAAATGTGGAAAAAGTGATGCGTTGTGAATACTTTCCGCATGCACTGCATACTGATTAATTTGTAGTTTTATTATTTTATTGTCAGTAGCATCAGTTATCTGCTTAAATAACTTCACCTCATTAAAATAAGAATAATTGTAAGATGGTTACCATACTGTGACTGGTTTTTACTTATGGAAATCTTGTAATAGTCTGACTGTTTCCTTTTCAGGCATTATTTAGTGCTGTTGTGGAAAACCGTAGTTGTTTTATACAATGAACATCTAACCATTTTATCATTTTTTTTAATCAATACTCCCTCATAGAAGAGACACGTGATTGATACTTGGAGTAACGTCCCTTGACAGCATGTGGTGTAATTACCATCATAATTAGCCTACTCAAACCCTGTACAGGACATTGCAGCATCCTGATAATGACAAGGCAACTGGGGCAGGGTGAGGGCTTTGTGTAATTAGTCAATTAAAAAAATATGCTAAGATTAGGTTTGTCACAATGCCGAAATTACAAACTTCAATATAATACTTCCAGAAGTACTGATATTCTATGCCACAGGTACCGGTACAATAAAAATTGGAACACTTAAAAATCACACATCAGATCTCAAAGAACAAAATATTCAAGCGGAAAATCTTTACTGAGTACTACTGTGTAATTCTTTGAGAACAAAACAGTCAATGGAAACCAAAATTGGCAACCCATTGAGGCCTGAATTCAACAACTCACCAAAAGTCAAAGTCAAAAATTGAAATCACAGGTTGATCCAACTTGTGTGACTCAGTAGTGTGTCTGGCAGCCCACGAGCCACTCTCAACAACATCTGGGCATGCTCCCGAGGAGACAGCAGATGTTCCTGGGGAGATCTCCTCCCAGACCTGGATCAGGAAATCAATGAGATCCTGGACAGTCTGTGGTGCTACTTGGTGCCATCAGATGTACTGATACGCAACATCCCAAGAGGTTCTCAATTGGATTCAGGTCTGGAGAATGTACAGGCCAATCAATGTCATCCAGGAACTGTCTAAACACTCTGGCCACATGAGACCAGTGCATTGTCCTGCACTAGGAGAAACCCAGGGCCAATGCACCCATGTAAGGTCTGACAATGACACTGAGGATTTCATCCTGGTAACTGACAGCAGTCAGGGTATCATTGCCTAGCATGTGGAGGTCTGTGTGACCTTCCAAGGATATGCCTCCCCAGTCATGCTGGATAATGTTGCAGGCTGCATAACGCTCACCATGGTGTCTCCAGACTGTCACATGTGTTCAGTGTGAATCTGCTCTCATCAGTGATGAAAACTTTGTGCCAGTGGCATGGCTGCCAACTGTAGTATTCTCCTGGTGGATGCTGTTTCCTGCAGAGGCATTAGCTCTCTTGGAAATGTGTTCTTTTAATATTGTGGCTTATTAAATAATTAAACAATATCATAATATACCAGAAAAGGCGATATCCCTCCCATAGTGATTACGGCGGTACAAGAATCACATGAGACAAAATATCTTTTAGCTTACATTTACTGACGTTTTACGCAGTTACAGACGGGGAGGCATATGGACAGACTTTATCCAGGTGGGAATCTGGATCAACACAGTCAGCCATTTTTTCCGTCCCTACGCTGGGAGGGTTTCCAACACCTATTGTTGGCACAGCCTCGAAGGGTCTGGCCACTGTCCAGACCTTTTATATGGTTCTTGCTTCATTTGCTGGTCTTCTCGTTTCCAAACAAGGGCTGAATTCCTCTCCCACAAAATACAGAAATATCATAGTGCTTACATGTCGATTCTCATTCTCCCAAGAAGGAAAGAAGGTTTGTGCTGATAGAGGACAGAAATACCCTAACCTGTGTTTAAGCTGACTATACAAGCCTCCAGTTGTCTTTGGCTATCTAATCCAATGCTTGGTCAGCAATTCTAACTGCTGAGCCTCTGTGTGCCACAGTTAACATGCACATGTGAATAAAACTCATAACAGTATTGTCCAGATACAGTGACATAAAGAAAAATGTAGTATTACAGCTGCCAATCCAGCTTCATGGTGATAAGCTTTGAGCACAGGTAATACTAGAGGACGTCAAGCCCACATGCCACCATCATGGAGTCTATTTCTGACAGTTTGGTCAGAAACATGCGCACCAGTAACCAGCGGGAGGTCATTTTGTATAGAGATACTCCAATCAATTGGCTGCTGATCAAAATCATCTGATTTTCACGAAAAAAGACTTGATCTGTGACGGTAAATTGGCTGATCACAAAAAAAGATCTTTTCAGACCCTGTTTTTCTAGGCTTTAAGTACTTTAGTTGCAGTGCTCCTTTACAGGAGATATTACTATAATTGAGCAAGCATGTCTTTTTTTTTTGCCTTGAACTTCCTGTAGTGAAAACAAAGCAAGTCAAGACTCATTTTACAAGAGACGAGACGAGAGTAATAAACTGCGAAAAAGGAATCAGAGAAATCTTCTTATGCAATTAGACAAACGGCAAGAAATGAATGAATTCAGGCCTTATTATTTTGTTTAATTTCAATTAAAACAAGCTCGCTCTCCAGACTCAAATGGTGTCTATTTTAAGTACAGCAGATTACATTTTTACCTGGAAAAAGAAAAGATAAAGATGAATTTGAATCTGCTGCTTAGTAAACGATAGGCTGGTTAGATTTATCATGTGTCTTTTACTTATGTTACGCAGTGGTGTGCTGGGCTGGTAAAATCACTTCAAGAGTGGCCCACCAAAACAAAAAAAAACTAATTAAAAAGGCAAGTTCCATTATGGAATACACTCTGGACCCCCTGAAGGTAGTAGCAAAGGAAAGAATGAAAGCAAAACTGAGGATTCTCAGCCAATGAATTATTCAGCAGAAGTGTGTCAAGAAACATTATGGGGGCTTCTTTATACCAACAGCAATATGCCTGCAAAACGCCTCACTGTGACTACCAAGTCAGAAGGTTTTTCTTTCTTTTTAGTCATTCTGGTGTGTGTGTGTGTATTTATTTACCTATTTCGTTTTTAATTGATTTAATGTTTTACTTTAAAAAGCCAAAATTTCCCTCAGGGAACAAATAAACTTCTGTCTGTCTATCTACTTCCTGGGCTGCCAGTGTGGCTGGCAGAGTGATCTCCATGAACATCTGCAGTATTGTTGTTGACGTGATTCTGCACTGTCAGATAACAACTTCAAGCTGCCAGAAAAGCTGAAGAAAGTGTCACTAAAAGTGCTACTGGATTATCTCCAAATATTAGAGAAAGAGAGGGTTCAACATTGCTTACAGAATGACGTTTTTCTAACTTGCTTTTTGTGCAACTATAAATAACAGTAAAATACCAAATAAACAACATCAAAACATACATACAGTAAAAATCTTTATGCTTAAATAAAGAAAAACCTGTTCAATAGTAACTAGTAAGTGATGGGACAGGTAGCCAGTCATGCAGACACTCTATATGGATATTTATCAGTTTTTGTTGCCTTATTTGTACATATTTTCATATAAAAAAATAATAATGATAATAATTCACAATTACCTGAAGTTGCACTCCGCCAGTCTTTGCATCTGCAATAAACAGGAGTCATCAGAGATACTTTCATCGTGGCAAAAAGAATCCAATATTAGAGAATATCGAACTCGGCTTTTTCTGAGCCCTTGAATGCAAACTCTGCTCCATCCCTGTGGAAGTTTGTGCACAGAGCGCTGAAGAAAGGTCTGAACTTCAGCTTCACTTAGACCCTCTGGTCTTGGGCAACGCACAACCCTTCTCTCCCTCATCATGGACAGCCATTTTGTGGGCACAAATGCAACCAGCTCTTGTGGTCGCAAACCCGCCACTAACTGGGATTTTTCAATGCACAGGTCCCTCTCCACAGCCGTGATTAACCATTCCATGTTGGCTCCTGATGTCTCCAATAAGGAGTTATCAGTGTTGCAAAGGAAGGAAATGCAGGTTATTGGTCTTCACTGTCCAAGGCAAAACCTTTAAAAAAATAATTAAAAAATTAATTCTTCTCATATATACACGTCAGTTTCCAATGAAAAGCATTCTGTCCTGATTTTCCTTCCAAACAACTTCTCCTTTCTTGATAAAAAATGTGAACAGAAACGTCAAAACTAAAAAAGAGGAACTAAACTTTCAAGATTTCTGAGAGGATGGGTGCTTTTGTTTTTTTTGTTTTTTTGTTACAACTGTAAACATAAAATAACGAAAGACACATTTTTAATGTAAAGGACCCATCTGACCCATAACTGTCAGCAAACAAAGAGAATAAACTTCAACCATCCCTGCCCATGGCAGAAAAGAACGGTTTGTGTAAAACAAATGCTGCTATTGAAATGCTTGAATCATGTCATGCTGCTCCACATGACATGGGCAGTTCAGTTTGCAAGTCAATATGGAAACGACTAAAATAAAATGCAACACACATCTGCTCACCAAAAGAATATATTTAACAGAAGTCTGCCTCTTGGTCACTTTAAGGATATCTACCTTTGAAGCAATTTCACAATTCAAAAGAGAAAAAAAGTGTCTATGAAAGGCACAACAGAGATGTAAATTGCAAGAGCAGTAATCACTGTATGCTACTGAAAGTCACCCTGATTATAATATACTAAAGGCTGGTTCACAATATGCTTGCCATGGCAGTAAATGTGAGGGAAGCACCTACTGACCATTTCCAAACAGACAGCTTGCAGGCAATTCATGTCAATGCACAGAAATGAACTTAAGATGCTTGTTGAGAGAAAGCCATTCAATGGCCCCACAACTCACTGCCCAATCTACTGTACAACAATATTGTATTGAAATGTGCGGACCCCCATGAGACTATCTTCAGTAACGCTTCTTGGACAATAGTTTGACATCTGTGCTTTACAAATGTTTTCTAGTATCTGTATGAAATGTACTGTTAATCTGAATAACTTCTTAAATTAATACCTGACATTAACATCTCTTGTTCCTTTATACTTTTATATAGTTGTTTCAGGGCTTCTGTCTTAATAACTACTTTACCACGATGTATTTTTTTTTTAATAACAAGTTAGGACGAAGTGCTTTGTCACTGTAGGTAAAGTTTAACTGATATACAATAAAGTAACAAATTGTATAATATTTATGAGGGATAGAATTTTCCCAATGTCTTAGAGCAACTTACAGTGATATTTTCCAATGACAAATGCAGCTGTAATTAAAACCCTGACCTAAAATACTGCCTAACCCATGTAAAGGGATGTTCAAACACTATATAATACACATAGTGCACACAGCATGTATGTGCAGACACTCCTGGGGGACTTTCTCTTTCCCCTCTGTGGACCTTCTGTGGGATGTGGAGCTGTTCCGTGTCAGCCTGGTTGAAAATCTTAATCTGGTCTCTCCCTCACACCCTTTACCGAATTTAGCATCCTTTTCAGTTAAGCGTTCTCCATATCATCCAGCAGCTCAAAAATTGAAAGATTTTTATGTCAATGCCACCCCAAGGTAGCATGAACACTAAATGCCAACAGTCTGTTTTTGAAATGCAAAGCATTTCCAGCAATACACTGACATCCCTAACCTAAAGTTCAAAATCAAAGTTTTAAAATAATGTAAACTATGAACACACACTATGAATACTACTTATATAAGCTGTACGAGTAGGTGAAAATGTAAACACATACTCCAGACCTATTCTCCCAGAACACAAAGAGTATATATATTTTTTATTATTGTCATCTTCAGATTGTTAACTTTCAAACATAATTCAGTTATCTCTTGTTAAAACTACACCTTGACTCTCTCAATTTGTTTTTTCCACTGTATATTTCTTTTTGTTGCCATTTAACTAATATATTAGTAGCAATTGTCTATAAACAAACAAGTGCAGTACAGACTTTTTCCTTAGGAGTCTGCATTCCTTTAACGTGGGTAGTGACGTCCTTCACATCCTTCTACTACTCTGTGATGGCTGGTGTGACTTTCTGTGCTGTGGTGTGCTGGGCAGGTAACATCACTTCAAGAGAGGTCACCGAATTAACATACTGATTAAAAAAGGCCAGGCTCAGTTATGGGATACACTCTCAACCCACTGGGGGAAACAGAATAGAACAGAGTAAACACAAAAGCAAGTGCCACTATGAACAACGCTGCACATCCACTCTCTGACCCTCAGGACTTTCAGCCAACGAATTGTTCAGCAGAACTGCATCAAGAAACGCCACTGGAGCCCTTCCCACCATTGGCAATACGCTTTTATAATGCTTCACTGTGACTGCTCTTTTTACCTTTAGCCAAGTCAGAATTTTTTCTTTGTTTTTAGTAATTCACATGTGCATTTATTATTAATTTATCAAACTTTGGTAGAAGCCTAATGTACCCCTTGGGAGAAATAAAGTTCTATCTAATGCAAGCTCACCATAATCACTGACTGCCAATTTGCCTTCAGAAAACATGGCTGAACATCAAATAATGTATTTTGCAGCAGGGTGGTATAGTGACACAGTGATTAGCACTGATGCCCGAGAGAGCAAGCATCCTGATTTTAGTTCCGAAGCCTGTCTGGAGTTTTACCACATTGACCCTGTGTGTGTAGAAGTTTTTTCTCATAACCTCAAAAGCATAGTAGTCATGCTAACTGAAAATTCTAACTTGGCCCCTTTTGAGCAGGAGTTTGTGCATTGGTGGGCCCTCCAATGGATCAACTAGCTGTAGAGAGCTGTTTCTTGCTTTCGCCTATCTCTTGACCCCTCACAATCCAAAACTGGATTTAGCTGGTTTAAGAATGCCACCTTTTGCACAAACGTTTAGGCAGATACTTCTCTGGAAGCCCCATCGGAACAATACATATTTACTCTTTAAATACACCTTTATCTGCTAAAGTAGCAGTAGTAGGACATAGAATTGCTATAAAAGTTCAAACATAAATAATCAAATACATATATTTACCTAGCAAACAGTTTGCCATAATCCAATGCTGAATGGAACTTATTTTTAAAAGTGAATACAATTTACATAAACCAGAACCATTATTATTGGATGAGAGCTAATGACACTATTTAAGTTTCGAAATATTAAAATTGTGTTCATAAAAATTATTTACACTTTGAAATCACATCATGTCCAGCACCTCCTGACTTACAGGTAGGAGAAAAACCCCACATATGATACATCATTCCACTTGATGTCTTGTTATGCAAGATGTTTAGTTTTTTGGGGTATCCCCCGACCACACACACACAATGACACACCCCATTTTTGGGCCTCCTGACCCTGCCCCACCCCCCAAACAAAACTTAATTTTTTCGCATTTTGGACCATAATTTTGTGCAAGAAGTTATACCCTTATGATATAAAGTAAACGACTAGGTGACTTCAGCAAAAATGATCAAACAAACTTCAAGTTATGCATACTCATGCAACCAACCCTAGATGTTTACTACAAGGAGTTAAATTTACTCCTTTTCACAAAACTTCAAAGTATGAAGATTAGTAAGAGTATTTTATGCTATTTCAAGGTTACAGATCACAAATATGATAGTATTTTTGATACTTGACTCTTTACCAGTGGTCCTAGCCCTCTAAAAGCCTGATCATGTGTTGGTATCCTTTCTGTCCACCCTGGCCATCGGACCTTACTCTTATTCTATGTTAATTAATGTTGACTTATGTTTATTTTTTATTGTGTCTTCTATTTTTCTATTCATTTTGTAAAGCACTTTGAGCTACATTTTTTTTGTATGAATATGTGCTATATAAATAAATGTTGATTGATTGATTGATTGATTTTAGACTATATCAAAATCAATGATTACAAATATATTATTTTTGATGCTTTCCTAGGGATCCAGCCCTCTTACAGACCTCTACCAATGGGTGAAAAATAACACATTTCTATTACAATCGAAAGTATTTAGACATTAAACATTTTAATTAAAACATTTTAATTTTTAAATTATTCTTGCTTATTACGTACTTCTACCTAATGAAGTAAATCATGACGTTTCTTATGAGACTTCCCTCAGTTTTATCTATGAAGACCACCTTCTTTTGAATGTTCAACTGCAGGGTAGGAGATAGTATAATTTCATAATAAAATGTCCAGAACTAAACTAATCGCACCCCTCAAAGATGACCTTAGACGCATTAAGAGTTTTCTTGCACAAAATACAAATGTTATGATTTGCAGAAAGAATTTATCCGGCTTTATAATGTTGTTAAAGTCTTTGTAAAAGTGTTGCTATGAAAACAGCTAAACGTAACAAAATATCTAAAAGAACATGTCAATATTTATGTGCAGTTTGGTTTAGTTCGCCAAGTTTAGTTAGGAACCTTAAATCAAGGGCGGCAATCACATGATAATCGCCGCACCTTGGCATATCAGCTTTTCGAATGGAACTGAAAGCAAAATCTGAGACGGGCATAATCCATTATCGGAGCGTTAGGTCGATAGCACTCACCGCTTGTTCCATTTTGATTCCAGGGTATGTAATTCAAAAAGGAGGAAAAAATCGGTCACTTTCTTCTCTCGCCGCTTTCAAACTGAGAGAACCGCTTCTGAAAGCAGTCAGTAGCGTCATGCCCTCCTCATGTGATTATTATGAATTACTCCGGTCGATCGCGACAGACGACACACTTTATCGATACTGATGCAGACGCCGCGCTCATCCGCTATTCGCTGCTCAAGTTCGACACCTTCTCATGATCTCAGTCTTGCTATTCTTATCAGTATTGTAATACAGTTTACGTCATGCCGATGACAGCTTTATAACAGGGGGCATAAACAGTCATACCTCCACAAATTGCTGTTCGAATAAAGTTCTTGCTCTCACTAATAACAGCCCCTCGTGATTTCTGCGAAGACCCTGATTTTCCTTCGCATTCATTTAGCAATTTCTGCTACTGAGGAATGTATTTTGCTGCTTTCTGACAACTTCGCTATAGCTCCCGGCACATCAGGTGGAGATAAAAAATTCAGAATTGTTTTAACGGAAAGTTCCTGGGTCGAAGATCAAAGCCACCATAGCCGCCTTCGCTCTGATGGCGGCCATGTTGGAGGAGGGCTGTTGCATGCTCACGTGAACCGTCACGTGACTTGACCCTCCTCGCTCAGAAGGACTACAAAGTGCAGACTATGAGTTTAAGTTAAAAGTGCCCGCGTAGGTAGTGTGATGTTATCAGTTGTCACTCGATGGTTGATTTCATTACCAAAGGTCAATATTACAGAATATGGGACATAAATTGGTAGAGGCTGTCAATCAACAAGTACAATGTCACTATTTCGGATTGACTGAAATATTGACGGATGGATTAAAAGACCCTAATGCTCTCCATGCAGGTGGCACACGCTACTTCCCGGAACTTCAAGTTTCAGAAAAAAATCTGACAAGTTACCAATTTATGCTACAGGAATGGTGGCGATTTTACTAGCACCGTGGGGGCAGAGGATATACAACATCAAAGTTTTGTGATCTGTAGAGATTTGTTATCTGTATTGAACAATCGAAAGGTTGCATGCCAACGAGATATTATGCTAGAATTTAGAAAGAGTTTGTTAAACTGTGGTATGCAGAGCTGACTCGTTTTTTCAGCCTTAAACGAAGCTATAAATGGTGCCCTGCAACTCCTTTTGCTTCGAGTGAAATCATCACTGAAAGACCTGTGCACAGAAACCTGGTGACACGAGAGAGAAGCCAGGACTGGGAATAGCAAGATTTGAAATGTTTGGATACAGCAGAGTTTACAAGTTTAGAATGTTGAGGGGGACCTATGATCACTTATGGCAATGTCTGTTGTCACGCATGCATGTCCGAAGATCACCTTCTGTGCTTATCAGCGATAAACGATACCATGCTGAGAGATGATGGGGTGCTGTCACTTCCTGTATTGTCTCTTTTTCTACCCATGGCTCAGAGAAGATGTCCCAATGAGAGCAACTGACTGCTCTTTACGATCCGAAAGCTATAAGGCCACGACGTTCCCTGCAGGTGGCGTCTCATTTGGGAAACAGCAGAACTCCTCGCTGAACTTGAACTTGAACTACCTTAGCCTTTGTTTGGAAGCTCTACAAGCTAACAGCTGTCTTTTGTTTTTGTTTACGCCATCATTTGATTGTTTAATTCACCTTTCAAGCACCATTATTTAAAGGGGCAACCCAGCTGGCACCCCAACATTTATTTTAGACTTGTGTGTTCCCTCGTTTGACCACACTGTTTACAAAACTGCCTCAGAAAAATACAATCTTGGGGTGACATTTTAGAAAACACTTGAATTGGGCTGTATTAGCAGGGTTTATGTATTTATTGCATTTAACATTTCCCTAAAGAAAAAGTACACATTTTTTCACATAATCAAATATCTTGTAGGTCACTATTTACACCAGTAAAACTAGTAACTTACGATGATGGTGATATTCTAGTTAAATTCTTAGCAAGAGAACTTAATAAAAATATAATTTAATTTAAATTAGTTTAACAAATTGAATTCAATCACAAATTTCATTTAATTAAACTATAATTCATGCCATTTTCTATCCTGCTTAATCCAGACAGGGTCACCTGGGGGAAGGGGCTGGAGCCTATCCCAAGTAGCATTGGGTGCAAGGGAGGAACAAACCCTGGACAGGTCATAAATCGATCACAGGGCAAACACATACACACATCAAACATGCACTAGGGCCAGTTTAGCATTCCCAGTTCTCCTAACCTTCATATGTCTTTGGACAGTGGGAAGAAACTGGAGCACCCTAAGGAAACCCATGCAGACATGGGGAAAACCTGCAAACTCTATGCAGGAAGGATCCAGGACGCTACCCTGGTAGGACAGTGTTGACACTGGATCGTCGTGTCACTCATTTGAAGTATAATAATTATCTTTAAACTTTCACCCATAATTCCTATTTACTGTATCCTCCTCTATGCAAATACTGCAATACAACTATCCAGTCAATGTATGACTTCACAGACTGCTTCCAGTGGGAGAAACTGTTTTAATCATGCCAAGAGCGAATGTCAAAGATGGGGGGGTGTGATGCATGCCAAAATTAAGAGTACTTCCCAAGTTTTAACACAAGGTTTATTGTAATCCCATTGGGGAGAGGATTATAGTTTGAATTAAATCAACTTTTAGCAGTGCAGTCAGGAGCTGTAGTCCTGTTGCTGTTTGGATTTTTAAATTTTATTTTGCAATGTCTGTATCTTTTTTTTTTTTTGCTATGCTAGTTTTAGGATTATTATTATTATTATGAGGATTATTATTATTATTATTATTAGCTGAAATTCCGGGGGGTTGCCCAGGAGGACAAATTAAGGTTTTTCTTTAATTGTTTGAGAAAAATATAATTACAAAAGCACAACTTTAAAAATAATAATAAATTAGCAAACAATGAAGACTCACAAATGTGCTTGTCTTTGCGGTCTTGTATGTATGTTATAATTCAGATTGTGCTTGGAACCAGCCAACTCTATTTAATTTGAAAAGCTACAGGGGTGCGGTGGTGCTCAAACATAAAGAACGCTGGCAGTCACTTCCAGTTCGTCCTCTGGTGGTCGTTCTGAGTGTCAACTGCATACAAGACCGTAAGATCACCCCCAACCCTACCCAGAAAGGGGGTGGGTTTGGGTTGATTTCACCCTGCGGTATTTTTAGCTGACCAATGACAAACATGAAAATCGCTCTAACCATTTCGAAGTGATGCTGGAACATACACACATACACATATATTGACTTTTATATAGAGAGATTATTGTTATTATTAGCATTTTTCAATATTGTTGTGGGTTGTGTTATTGTTGGATTATAACGTAAGTTGTAACCTCTTCAAACTCCCTGATTTATGACAAGTCAGAGCCCATGAAAACAAAACTGAAACTACAAACCTTCACTTGAAGAAAATAAAGAAACATACAGAAGCTGAGTACAGTGCATCCGGGTATTTGGCGTGCCGGTCGTCAAATGTTCAGTAATATATGAAAATAATAGAAACAATATAATCAGACAGTTGTATAGAGTCTGAATGTTCATAAATCAGAGCTTGTACTGTTTAAAAAATGTGCCACCTTCCCCCACAAATTTTGCTGCCCTGTGCATACACCTAGTTTGTCTAAATGTTACAGCCAGCCCTGGGGGTATGGTTCTTGTGGATTTCAACACATATTGGGAAGAAGGAAATTAAATTGTAGACAGACTGGCCAAACAATCATTGAAAAGCAAAATATTGATTTAAATATTTTAGTAAGTAAAGGGGAGGCAAAAGTTTTAATCAAACA
The DNA here is from genome assembly GCF_016835505.1 of Polypterus senegalus. Taxonomy (NCBI): domain Eukaryota; kingdom Metazoa; phylum Chordata; class Cladistia; order Polypteriformes; family Polypteridae; genus Polypterus; species Polypterus senegalus. Next base: position 132,537,055 of record NC_053159.1, read on the forward strand.
AGTTGTTTCTTCAATCTGCCAAGAAACTTAAGATAAAGAAATTAAAGGACGACATCTTTATGGCATCAATTGAAGGTAAAATTGAAATGGGAATAAGAAAGAAACAGTAGGAAGGAGGTTCGAATATCAAGTCTATGGACTGGTCAAATGGGACTGAGGAGGTGAGACAGGCACTGGGTGGCAGTGAAGAATTACCAGACAGCTGGGAAACTACAGCAGATGTAGTAAGGGTGACAGCAAGAAGGGTGCTTGGTGTGACATCTGGAAAGAGGAAGAAGGAAAAGGAAACTCGGTGGTGGAATGAGGAAATACAGGAGAGTATACAGAGGAAGAGGATGGCAAAGAAGAAGTGGGATAGTCAGAGAGATGAAGAAAGTAGACAAGACTACAAGGAGATAAGGCACAAGGTGAAGAGAGAGGTGGTGAAGGCTAAAGAAAAGGAGTATGATGAGTTGTATTAGAGGTTGGACGCTAAGGAGGGAGAAAAGGACCTGTACCGATTGGCTAGACAGAGTGACCGAGCTGGGAAAGATGTGCAGCAGTTTAGGGTGATAAAGGATAAAGATGGAAACGTACTCACAAGCGAGGAGAGTGTGTTGAGCAGATGGAAAGAGTACTTTGAGAGGCTTATGAATGAAGAGAATGAGAGAGAGAAGAAGTTGGATGATGTGAAGATAGTGAATCAGGAAGTGCAACGGATTAGCAAGGAGGAAGCAAGGACAGCTATGAAGACGATGAAAAATGGAAAGGCCGTAGGTCCAAATGAGATACAGTACCTATGAAAGCATGGAGTTGTCTACGAGAGATGGCAGTGGAGTTTTTAACCAGATTGTTTAATGGAATCTTGGAAAGTAAGAGAATGCCTGAGGAGTGGAGAAGAAGTGTACTGGTGCCGATATTTAAGAATAAGGTGGATGTGCAGGACTGCAGTAACTACAGGGGGATAAAATTGATGAGCCACAGCATGAAGTTATGGGAAAGAGTAGTGGAAGCTAGGTTAAAAAGTGAGGTGATGATTAGTGAGCAGCAGTATGGTTTCATGCCAAGAAAGAGAACCACAGATGCAATGTTTGCTCTGAGGATGTTGATGGAGAAGTTTAGAGAAGGCCAGAAGGAGTTGCATTGCGTCTTTGTGGACCTGGAGAAAGCATATGACTCGAGAGGAGCTGTGGTATTGTATGAGGAAGCCAGGAGTGGCAGAGTAGTACGTAAGAGTTGTACAGGATATGTACAAGGGAAGTGTGACAGTGGTGAGGTCTGCGGTAGGAATGACAGATGCATTAAAGGTGGGATTACATCAGGGATTGGCTCTGAGCCCTTTCTTATTTGCAATGGTGAAGAACAGGTTGACAGACGAGATTAGACAGGAGTCCCCATGGACTATGATGTTTGCTGATGACATTGTGATCTGTAACAATAGTAGGGAGCAGGTTGAGGAGACCCTGGAGAGGTGGAGATATGCTCTAGAGAGGAGAGGAATGAAGGTCAGTAGGAATAAGACAGAATACATCTGTGCAAATGAGAGGGAGATCAGTGGAATGGTGAGGATGCAGGGAGTAGAGTTGACGAAGGTGGATGAGTTTAAATACTTGAGATGAATAGTACAGAGTAATGGGGATTGTGGAAGAGAGGTGAAAAAGAGAGTGCAGGCAGGGTGGAATGGGTGGAGAAGAGTGTTGGAAGTAATCTGTGACAGAGAGTGCAAGAGTGAAAGGGAATGTCTACAGGACAGTAGTGAGACCATCTATGTTATATGGGTTGGAAACGGTGGCACTGACCAGAAAGCAGGAGACAGAGCTGGAGGTGGCAGAGTTAAAGATACTAAGATTTGCACTTGGTGTGACGAGGATGGACAGGATTAGAAATGAGTACATTAGAAGGTCAGCTCAAGTTGGACGGTTGGGAGACAAAGTCAGAGAGGCAAGATTGCTTTGGTTTGGACATGTGCAGAGGAGAGATGCTGGGTATATTGGGAGAAGGATGCTAAGGACAGAGCTGCCAGGGAAGAGGAAAAGAGGAAGGCCTAAGTAAAGGTTTATGGATGTGGTGAAAGAGGACATGCAGGTGATCGGTGTAACAGAACAAGATTCAGAGGACAGAAAGATATGGAAGAAGATGATCTGCTGTGGCAACCCCTAATGGGAGCAGCTGAAAGAAGTAGAAGAAGATGAAAAAGAGAGGAAGGAGTTGATTGGACAGAATAGTATCACAATGAATATTTTAGTAGGGTATGGGCAATGGCATAAATAATATTATAAGATAGTCTGTGAAGTTCTAAAATTAATAGGTTTGTATTATATAATTTCAGATTAAGACGTTTAAAGGATAAGATAGTTTCAATAACTCTTCTTCATACTCCAGTTCAGTAGGTGGCAGCAATGCACCTCAAAGCTGGTCTCCCAACATCCAAAAATCACAACAGAAGAATGATAAATGGAGGATTTGTCTCGTCCACAATAGATCCTTTAAATACAAGAACTAAAGAAATGCATAGTAAATTAAATGAGAAAAAGTTTAGGACTGAATTGGGGTGCAGAGTAAACAACCATCTTATCCAGTTTTGGTTGAAAGCTAGGTTAAATGGGAAAGGTGTGCATCATCTTTTGGTTTGAATATACAGATCAATTAGTATTATAGCAATGTGAAACTACAAATGATAGGCTTCAATCAATTATGTCTTGCTAGCTTGGAAATAATCAAATAATCAGTTTTCTCAATTGACTCAATACAAATTTAGGTTCATAGTGAGCCAGAGGCAGTTCTACCAGGAAAGGATGACTAGGCCAGAACTGCAGTTGTAGGTAGTCCACTGTATTACAAGACCAGAGACAGATCTTTCGGGTAAGAAGTCATACATTTTTAGATAAAGAAGACAAAAGTTCATGCGCAGAGTTCAAGAGTGTCCCGGGAGGTGATGGTTCTCCTAATAGATGTGCAATGTTACTAAAATAATTTTCAGGTAGAGGGTATTTTTCTCCTTAATTTTTTTAAGGCTATAACTCATGTAAATATTTTAAAAATCAACAAATATGTGGCATTGTAATGCAGTGGTAATGCTGCTGCCCTACAATATGGGGTTGCACCCCAGGAGGATTGACACTTCTAAAGTGATCCCATGGGTCTGTGCATGAGTGGACCCTCCAATGGATTAGCTACTCACCCAGGGTCGATTCATGCCTTGTGCCCTGTGATGCTGGGATAGGCTTCACCCCCACAAACCCCCACAAACTCCACCCCCACCCCTTCACCTTGAATTGGAGTAAACAGGTTTTAGAATGTAATCTTATGATATACTGATACACTGGAGCATTTTGTTGTTTGGGAGTTTATGTGATGTGTGTGTGTGTACCAGCCCTTATTGTAATTGTAAGGAACTAGCAGATTGCGGGTGTGTGTACTGTGTGTTCTTTGTCAGAACTGCATTTTACCCAGGGTTCATTCCTGCATTGTGCCCAATGCTACTGATATGCACTGTCTGCCTGAAACTGAACTGGATAAGTGGGTTAGAAGGAGAAGAGATGTTTGGCAAAAACCGCTATGAAAAATTCATAGGCTATTGTCAAAATGCATTTAGGAAAGAGAGTATACGTAGATATAATGTAACATATAAATGGCTAACTTAATGAGAATTATTAAACAACAACAACAACATTTATTTATATAGCACATTTTCATACAGAAAATGTAGCTCAAAGTGCTTTACATAATGAAGAATAGAAAAATAAAAGACACAGTAAGAAAATAAAATAAGTCCACATTAATTAACATAGAATAAGGGTAAGGTCCGATGGCCAGGGAGGACAAAAAAAACAAAAAAAAACTCCAGACGGCTGGAGAAAAAAAATAAAATCTGCAGGGATTCCAGACCATGAGACTGCCTACAACAACAACAACAACATTTATTTATATAGCACATTTTCATACAAACAGTAGCTCAAAGTGCTTTACATATTAAAGAATAGAAAAATGAAAGACATAATTATAAAAAATAAATCAACATTAACATCGAATAAGAGTAAGGTTCAATGGCCAGGGGGGACAGAAAAAAAAAAACTCCAGGCGGCTGGAGAAAAAATAAAATCTGTAGGGATTCCAGACCATGATACCGCCCAGTCCCCTCTGGGCATTCTACCTAACATAAATGAAACAGTCCTCTTTGGATTTAGGATTCTCACGGAAGGGCTTGATGATGATGATGGTCACGTAGACTTCTTCCTTTTAATCCGTCCATCATTGTTGGAGCATCATGAAGCTTTGAGTAGGTGGAGGTGGCGCAGCCACCACCACAAAGAAACCGGAAAAAGAAACAGAAAAGAGAGTAGGGGTCAGTACCGATTTTAGAGCCACCATGAATAGTTGTTATGATGAATTGAACATACAGAGTATCAGGATTAAGTTAAATTACGATTAAAATGAAGTTATAAAAAGGCCATGTTAAAAGTAATGTGTTTTCAGCAGTGTTTTAAAGTGCTCTACTATATCAGCCTGGCGAATTCCTATTGGCAGGCTATTCCAGATTTTAGGTGCATAACAGCAGAAGGCCGCCTCACCACTTCTTTTAAGTTTTGTTCTTGGAATTCTAAGGAGACACTCATTTGAGGATCTGAGGTTACGATTTGGAATATAAGGTGTCAGACATTCCGATATATAAGATGGGGCGAGATTATTTAAGGCTTTATAAACCATAAGCAGAATTTTAAAGTCAATTCTGAATGACACAGGTAACCAGTGTAGTGACGCTAAGACTGGTGTGATGTGTTCTGATTTTCTTTTCCTAGTTAGGATTCTAGCAGCTGCATTCTGCACTAGTTGCAAACGATTTATGTTTTTTTGGGTAGTCCTGAGAGGAGTGCGTTACAGTAATCTAGTCGACTGAAAACAAACGCGTGAACTAATTTCTCAGCATCTTTCAGTGATATAAGAGGTCTAACTTTACTTATGTTTCTTAAGTGAAAAAATGCTGTCCTAATGACCTGATTAATATGTGATTTAAAATTCAGATTACAGTCAACAATCACCCCTAAGCTTTTTACCTCCGTCTTGACTTTTAATCCTAATGTATCCAGTTTATTTCTAATAGCCTCATTGTATCCATTATTGCTGATCACTAAAATTTCAGTTTTCTCTTTATTTAACTTGAGAAAATTACTATTCATCCATTCTGAGATACTAGTCAGACATTGTGTTAGTGAATCAATAGAATCGGGGTCATCAGGTGCTATTGATAAGTACAGCTGTGTGTAGTCCCCTCTGGGCATTCGACCTTACATAAATGAAACAGTCCTCTTTGTATTTAGGGTTCTCACGGAAGGACTTGATGATGATGATCATGTAGACTTCTGGCTTTTAGTCCATCAATGTTGGAGCATCATGAAGCTTTGAGTAGACGGTGGTGGCACAGGCCGCCATCACAAAGAAACCGGAAAAAAGAAACAAAAGAGAGAGTAGGGGTCAGTACGGATTTTAGAGCCACCATGAATAGTTATTATAATGAAATGAACATACAGAGTATCAGGACAAGACAAGAAGAGGTATATTTAAAATATTACCAGCACTGGAAGACAGCATGTAATCCTTAAGTGATCACTATGAGGTAGCTGGGAGGTCCAGATCGAACTTCACAGATACACAGATTCAAAGTCAGTGCCTGATCTCTGTCTATGTAGATTTTGCAGATTCTCCCTGTGCCTCCATTGCCCAAGATGTGCCAGATTATTCTTTGCTTAATTAGTGCTTCCAAAGTGGCTTGAGTCTGTTTATGTGTGAGTGAGTCTACTGATGGACTTGCCTTGTACATAATGCTGCCAGATTCTGCTTGATTGGATTATGTTAACAGTGGATTGATTTTAAATAAATGGTAATATTATACTGAGAATTTCTTGATTTGTATGAAACTTACAGATGTGATAGATCTTTTAGAACCTTTGTTTTTGGTATGAGAGAATTTCCATCCATCCATTATCTAACCCGCTATATCCCAACTACAGGGTCTGCTGGAGCCAATCCCAGCCAACACAGGGTGCAAGACAAGAAACAAACCCTGGACAGGGCGCCAGCCCACTTCAGGGTGCACACAGACCCACACACCAAGCATACAATAAGGACAATTTAGGATCGCTAATGCACCTAACCTGCATGTCTTTGGGCTGTGGGAGGAAACCCACACAGTTACGGGGAGAAATTGCAAGCTCCAAGCAGGGAGGACCTGGGAAGTGAACCCGGGTCTCCTAACTGCGAGGCAGCACCACTATCCACTGCGCTACTGTGCCACCCATGAGAGAATTTCAGTAAAAAAAATATTTTGGGAGAATAATTATCTCTCTGCAACTATTGTTGTATCGTTTTTGTAAGTATCTGAGTCACTGTCACACATGTGCATCTGAGGGACACCTCAAAGACTCATCACAGGTATGTAATACCCTACAGGGGTGAGAGGGGGCACTGCCACTAACAGACTTTTGTCTATCTTATTCTTATTCAGCCTAGAGAAGACATTCCCTGGGGGTAACTAACCAGCCACTTTCAGCATAAAGGGGAGACACCCCTGAATGTTGCCATCCATTTGGTCCCAAAACCTGTCAGAAGGATGGAACCCCACAGATTGTATTTTGATCAAAACAACAATAGAAGTGATGTTTGTTTATTTCAGCTCCACTGAGCACCTGTTTACTTTGTATGCAACAAGAATAAAAGGGGCGACCCAGCTGGTACCTCTACAGTTTGCAAGCACTAAGTATCTTTCTTCCATCCATTCAGAACAAAAATGTACTTAAAATATGCTCTGAAAATAGTTGCTTTTATACTAATTGGCAGAAAAATGCAGTGCATCACTCATGTAACCTTCTAAAACTATCAAGTAATACCTTACACAACTAAATTTAATAAAAAAGTTCAATATCTATTTTTTGGTTTTCTACCTTTAAGCTTTACATTCAGTATATTTATTGATTAGAAAAGGAGTCAGATGTCTAAAAGAAACAATGATCATGCAAAAATGTTATCTGGTTGTTGAGCACACATTTCCCTGGGATGTATGCTTCAGTTCAGTTTAAGATGGAAAGATTGCTAGAACATATTATTTATTCAATGAACACCTCTTGTTTAACCAGTCAGTTCTTGTCACATTCACCACATTTTTTGAGGCTGCATATTTTTTTTTCTGTTTATCCTTTGCAGACGTAATAGAGTTTTACATCCTTGATGTTGTCTTCAAGGGCATCTGTGAAATGCCTTCCTACAGTAAATCCTTCTTCCCAGCTTAGCCTTGAACAGCTAAGAAGATAGTGATGACTGATGAGAAAAAATATATAGCATGGAGAGAATACAAATAGGACAATAAGTGTTGGCAGCCTGACCTGCACTTCCAATAGAAAAGCTCACGCTGGCACTGAAGGCTTAACAGTACATGCATTTATGTGCATGTAAATAATCCAGTTATTCACAGAAACCCAATTTCTAAAATGGCATGTAAACTCTAATTCTGGTTAGAGAAATCAGGTTAGTGGCCTCTGAGAAACCTGATTAATAGTGGCAGATTTCTAACCCAAGTGTAAACCCTTAACCGGGTTACCGTTAAGAATTACGTAGTGTATGTTTGTTCCTCTCCGTTAGCCTGGACATGTATTTTCTTCACACATGCTTTCAGCAGTCACTGGTAGAAGTGTCCAGAAAATAAATTTCCAGAGGCAAATGTTTGCTTTTATCCTTCTCTTGGTTGAAATAATCTGTCTCAATATTTCAGGTCAAGTCAAGTTGGAGAGCATGCACTGGTACAGCGCGTTGACACACCCACCACACAACAAAGCTGCTCGGGATTCTGGTTGGCAGACATGCAGTCCAGTCCAACCCTCTGGAAATGACTATCTATCTGCCACAGCCTGGTGTCACGTGGGCATCCCCTTGGCCCTGGCCCAGCCACTTGGGTCCTCAACAATGAGGATCCTGCAAGCCGGATCACCCTCAGAGAATCGTGCCACAGGGCCATAATGTCATAACTGACGTTCAAATGACGCTGCAGTTGTGCCCCGCTGGGCTGGCTACTTTGAGCATCTGATAATCCAGCTTGGAATATTTCAGAAATCGCTCAATTTCTGTTGATGACCTGAATGTTTAGTGCTAAACTCATCAAAACAATCTCAAGAGCAGTAGAGTAAAGTTTTAAAAGTAATGTTCATTATGTAGTGTAAAGAGGAGGCAAGACAATGTCAAAGTGTTGGGGTACCACTCTGGTGACCCCATATAATTACAAAAGTTATAAACAAAAAACATAAAACAGGTTGCAAAGGTGTCTGTTCAGACGAGAGAGAGAGAGAGAGTGAGAGAGGGAGGTTGTGAGCATGCGAGCTCAGAACCAAACTCCCTTCAAAATGGCCGAACTTCCAATCATATGGGTTTCAGGCAAGAAAAGGTGGGTCCAGGAGGGCGGACAGTGGAAGTGACATCAGTGGTGGAATGACCATCAATCTTCCATCCTGCACAAGTGGAAAGAAAGAAGGCATTAGAGCATTAGAACACATTACTCTGGTTCGGTGGGTAAGTACCACCACTAGAGCCTTTAAGCTTCCTCCCTGCACACGCGCATGACAGCAGTCTGAATACTTTATAAACTGAGTAACCTAACTCATATCTTATTTAAGTAAACAAATCAGTGTGTTATTATTATTCCAGCAGCACTAGGTGTAAGGCAAGAAGCACACTTACTGGTACGGCGATTTTTTTGCATGGCTCAATCACACATCCAAGCATAAAAGAGTGTGCTGTGTTTAAGAAGTAACAGAAACCAATAAATAAAGCATCGATTTGACTAAACAAATTTATAAAACACGAGAAAATGATCAGAGGCTTCAGACTTAGTTTTGGATTCACGGTGGCCGATGATGATGTTTAACACTTTTTGTGCAGTTTAATGAGGTTGGAGCATTTGGACAAATGATAAGTGCAGAAGATTACTTGCTTATGTAAATGCAAATTTTTAAGAAACCAGGTTTCAGCCTTAACAAGGTGATTTTTCTTAGTCCAATGATGTGTGTGCATGCACTGTAAATGCGCTCAACGTTTGACCCTGAGAGGTGCCACAGAAGAATTAACCATGCGCTCTTAAAAATAAAGGTGCCAAAGTGGCTGTTCAGATCAATGCCATAAGGGAACCATTTTTGGTTAACCCAAAGTATCATCCACATGAAGGACATTTTAGAACCTTTATTTTTAAGAATGTCAGTAAATGATCCTGAAAATGGATTGAGCAGTGATGAACATGTGGAAGGGGCCAACATGCCAGGATTAGCTGAGCGATAATCATTTACCACAGAGCCCTCAGCGGCAAACTCCAAGTAAAACATCCAAAATGAGTGTGTTAGATGACTTTCCGCAAGGACAAAGTATGGCTCAGATTGGACTAAGTATGGCTCTTGTGAGGCACAGATGATATCCTTGAACTAACAGACAAGGACAAAGCTGACAGATTCAAGGTAATGATCCAAGAAAATTGTTCCTTACTACTAAAATATTTAGCACAGAGAAGTCCTATTATGTCATAAACAGGAGAGCAGCCAAGATGAACCAGATAGGGATTCTTGAAAAGCAGATGAACAAGATGAATGTTGAAGAAAGCATAGGACTGGCAGGGTTACAGCTTAGCAAAACGCAAAGTGGCTTTGCACAGGATGGAAAGTGACAGCAAGGGAAGGGAGGTGCATTTGTCCTATGTTACTGTTTACTTTTTTTGTAATTATTAAAATCTAAAGGAAATCAACATTGTAGAATGAGAAGCAATCAATATGTGAAAACAACCCAAAAAGTGACCCCCATACCACGTCCTGTGACATACCACCAGGAACTGCAGCAGGACAAGCAGTCCAAACCACTACAGAACTGCATCAGATGTTTGTACTACTAAAAGATTTTTACTCCTAGTCATGAAGGGAGTTGCTGGATGCTCCATTCCTTCATGATTTAGACAGCTCCAGAAGAATCAATCTATGGAAGACAGACAGCCAGTTCTTCAGTGTACTCAGGTCAGGGGACTCCCATCTAGAGGCAAGGAGAAGTTTACTAGCTATTGTGCCCAAACACAAAAATTTACTCTGGTTGCTGAGAGAGCCTTAAATTCTAGAAGTATAAGAATAGGCAGTAAGGGTTTAAATTTGAACTAATAACATCAACCAGAGTTAGGGAGGCCAAACAGCCAAAACAGGAGGACAAAACCAGTATGTGTGCATCATGCAAGCAGAAGTGACTTAGAAGATCTGGACTGAAGCCCACTAAATGTAGCTTATGAGGGGTAAGATATAACCCGTAACCAGATCTAAACTGAGTAAAATGATTGTAGGGGTTTGTTTGGTAAAAAATTGATATTTTTGAATATGGTATCCCAGCAAAAAAGAGAGGATAAGAAGATAATGTGATATCCTGAGGCAAGCAAGAGATGAGCAGTAGAAATTTATACAAAGCCTTACAAATCAGTAAGTAAATAACTGAGACCGGCTTCCTGAGAGGAGCAAATAAGCTAGCAAGTAAAAAATAAAGATGGTAGGGAAAAGGAGATGTAACCACGACACTATAGGGCCTTAGTGCTAAATAAAACTGAAAATAGTAGAAAAAAACAGAAGAAGTGTCAAATGAGACTGAAGATTTTGGAACAACATGAGGTCTCAACCCCAAAAACAATTCCATAACACACTGATACCACACTGCATGCAGCCAGACAAAAAACTTGTGCAACCATCTAATAGTGACACATGAATATGAAAGGATGGAAAATACCTATTGTCACACAAGCACAAGTAGGGAGTGCTCAACAATTCAAGTCAAGTCAAGTTGGGGAGTATGCACTGGTATAGTGCGTTGCCGCACCCACTACACGACGAAACAACTCGGGATCCCGGTTTGAAACCCCCCCAGGCAGACATGCGGTCCAGTCCCACCCTTCGGAAATGACCCTCCATCTGCTTCAGCCAGGTATTATGTGGGCAACCCCTTGGCCTGGTCCAGTCACTTGGATACCCAATAATGAGGATCTTACGAGCTGGATCACCCTCTGGGAAACGCGCCTCATGGCCGTAGTGCCATAACTGACGCTCCCTCACAATGCAGGTAATGTGCCTCATTCGGGACTCCATGAGCAGCCACTCATTCGACACAAAGTCAAACCAACAGTACCCAAGGATTTTCCGGAGAGACACAGTACCAAAGGTGTCCAGTCTTCGTCTCAGGTCATTGGATAGTGTCCATGTCTCGCAACCATATCGCAAGACAGGAAGCACCAGGGGCCTCATGTATAAATAGTGCGTATGCACAAACATGTTACGTACGAATGTTTCCATGCTCAAATCACGATGTATAAAACCTAAACTTGGCATAAAGCCACGCACATTTCCATGGTACCTCATACTCTGGCATACACAAGTTATGCGCTTGGTTTTGCAGACTGGCAGCACCCAGCGTCAAAGCAGTGCTAATATTCCAGTGTGGTTTCCTTTTCTTTTTTAGATCCACATCCCTGATGCGGCTTTATAAACACACTGAAATTAACTGCATACTGTTTACTAGTTTAATGCATCTGATTGTAATTAACCTGTAACAATATAATGGTCCACAGAATGGACAAACTATTCTAAATACAATAGCTGCTTTAGCATTGTTACTCTGACTGCACCTTCTTCTTCTTTCAGCTGCTCCAGTTAGGGATTGCCACAGCAGATCATCTTTTTCCATATTACTCTCACTGCACCACTCGGAGTATTTATATCACTGAATGGGGAATCACAGCTGTACAGCAGCTGATTGGAAAGAGAATTATCGGTATATAGCATCAAGCACACACTGCCTCAGTCATGCTGTCTATTGAACTGCTCTCATACGGCAAATGCTTCAGAGCCTTTCCTCACGGTTCAGAAAACGTTTCATCCCAAGAACTATAAATGCACTCAATCAGTCCATCAAGTGCTCCTTGTAGAACGCTTTGTATTTATAAGTACAGTTGCCTCACTGTAAACAGTTATAATATTGCACAACCTGAGCCACTTTATAAAGCGTGTATTAACATATGATGACGATATCATTTTTAAGATGAAATGCAGCAAAATAAAACTTTAACTTAATTTAAATAATCTATACTGTTAATAAATAAACATGTGAGGACACTGTCACAGCGCTAGCAAGGAGCTAGCACTCCGTTTACGGATTGTTCCTGCCTCGCACTGTATTCTTGCAGGGACTGGCACGACACTGGATGGATAGAATAATATAACATGTACATAAGATATTTCAATGTTCCTTAAACGTTTTGAAGAATCAGCGTTCTACGCTTACAGAAGGCTTAATGTCTATTACAGAGGTGATTGTGTGGCAATTTGGTATTTTGAGAAAGAAAAGTAAGGACAGGAATTGGGGATTAGTACATCTGAAAGAGACAGTACTGCTGCAATAAATTATTTCATCAAAGGGAGCACACGGTGCAGCAAGCATCTTGCATGAGACATGAACAATCACTGAGCCACCATGTTCCCATATTTAATAACATGCTTTAACCCCTATCATCATGAAAATTATATCAAGTATACATCTCAGTATTAAATTATTCAGAGAGCTGTAATATCACGAATGTAATGGATTCTGTGTCCTGTCGGAGGAAGAAAAATCTGGTTTAAGAAGCACATAGTAATTCACACACATAGAGCACACAGAAAATCAAATACAAAACAAAGTATTTAACATGCTACTTTAGTTACGATGGGATTTGAGAAACTAGTAAATTAAACGGTGTTAAGATGAAGTTTATTATGTTCTACTTTAATGTCAAAATAAACTATGTGATTAAAGTGGAAATTTACAGATTAAAGTTGACATTTCGTGCTTTTTTCCCACTGTGTGCCTATTTTTTTTTTCTCTGTACCCTAATAAGCTTTCATATGACACTCAGACGGTGGGCTACGACTCGCCTTTTCACAGCGACTTTGATATCTGACAGCTTCTTTTTTATTTTGGGCACTGTGCGACTTTGTAAACTTGAGCTTTCGGGTTTCTCCGACACTCTATGTCACTCGATCAACTTCCTTTTGTTGTTTACACCACTGTTTAAACCAACAAATAGTACGTTTTTCCTTGCCTCCACTTGGTATTCACTGAAATTCTTTTATTTACCCCCGTGCTTTTGCCATTGCCTTTTCACAGAACGCTGAGCTTAAGGGCCATTTACAGTATATTGATTTACATATTCAAAGAGGCGTAATTCTGGGAGGAGAGGGGGCAGGACAGCAGGCCACATGCGCATGCACGTGCATTACTTTTCACGCTGACCAGGATTTATGTAGCGGAAATTGGCGTTTGCACAGATTTATGCATCTGGATTTTTTTGTGCGTAAGCACATTTCCGCTTTTGTCCATACGCCATGTTAGAGTGTGAATTCTACACACAGCGTTATGCATGAGACCCCAGGACTCTAAGGACTTGGACCTTCGTCCTTTTGCATAGATATCGGGAGCACCACACACCCCTTTCCAGCGACCTTGTGACCCCCCATGCTCTCCCAATCCGTCTACTAACTTCATAGGAAGAGTCACCAGAGACATGAATGTCACTGCCAAGGTAAGTAAACCTCTCAACAAGGTCAATACTCTCTCCGCAAACAAACACACTGCTGATGGCTGTGCCCAAGAAGTCATTAAAGGCCTGGATCTTGGTTTTTATCCAGGACACTCGCAAGCCCAGATACTCAGATTCCTCGCTCAGTCTCTCGAGCGCCCCAATCAGAGCCTCTATTGACTCCGCGAAGATCACAGCATCGTTAGCAAAGTCAAGATCCGTGAATCTTTCTTCACCAACAGATGCCCCACAGCCGCTGGACCCCATGACCTTGCCCAACACCCAGTCCATATAAGCATTGAACAGAGTAGGAGCAAGAACACACCCCTGACGAACCCCAGAATCAACTGGAAAAAACACAAAGGTTCTGCCTTCACTCTGCACAGCACTCACAGTACCAGTGTACAAGCCGGCCATGATATCCAGCAACCTTGAGGGGATCCCACGAACCCTCAGGATGTCCCACAGGGCAGCACGGAGTCAAACACTTTGCAAAAATTGTCAAAGGCTGCAAAGAAACTCTGATGATACTTGCGTTTTTGCTCAATTAGAACCCTCAGTGCCAGGATGCGGTCGATGGTAGACTTCTTAGACATAAAACCAGACTGTTCCAGTTGCTAGTAGGTAAGCAAGTGATCACAGATCCTATTGAGGACGACCCTAGCAAGAACCTTACCCTAACAGTGTAAAGCTTTTGGGATCCAAGCATTCAAATTCACAATGAAAACAAATGCCTTGGTTAGTGTCAGTTAGGGCAATTAATAGAAGGACTTTATTCCTTCAGTATTTTTAGTTTGCTGCTAGTTTAGTGTTTCTGGCTTTGCCAACAAGTTTTGTTGCCTGTTTTCCTATTCTTACCCTTACCTGCTACACCTCTCTCTGGTTCTTCTGTTGCCTGGTCATTTTCTCTGTCCTCCTATCCAGGAGACAGCTTCCTGTTTGTAAAGTCCTCATAAAAACTACTAGTATAAAGATCTCTTTTTATGAGCACATGTGACCTTTCTTGATCAAGTTTTCTTACTGACAAGATGTTTTTTTACACCAAACTGCTACTCACTTGAGGTTTTTTGTTTAGCACATCATTTTCTATAAACTGTAGTGACTAATGCATGAAACTTCCAACAGAACAGGACTGCTGAGGTGCCTGAAACACCATGTCTAGCACCAAAATCATAATACACAGTCACATCTTTCCCATTTTATTGGGAAAACTGACTAAATTATTATAACTTGTATTATTATAAAGAAATATATATATATATAATATATATGTATTTATGCAATATATAATAATAATAATACAGTAATATACAATTTTATATATAAATATATATATATATTAATATAAGGTGCAGGAAGACAAGGAAACAAAGGTATTGTAATTGTATTGGACTGAGTCTCCCAATCACCCACTCCAAAATTCTGTGGTTAAATGTGGCTTTTTTCAGCTGGGACTTTTAGCTAAGGTAAAGGCTATTCTTTTTTTTAGTGATATTGAAAGGGCCATTGTGGTGAAGAAGGTCCACAGCTCAAATCAAAAAGGTCACTTTTTAAATAAATAGTCGGCGCACTCACGGCTTAGAGAGGGGGCGTGGTTTGTGTGGCCGGAGTGGTTCCCGGGTGAATTCGTGATGCGGGCAGTCCTCACTTAAGTGCACAGGTGAGGAGTCATCTGGAATTAATGCCGGGAGCTGCTAATTGCCACACCTGATCCACGTCCCCATAATAAATAGAAGCGCGAGGCGACTAAGAAAAGAGAAAAAAACGGACGAAGGTTGAGAAGGAGACAAGGAAGGAAGCAGGGAGGAGGAAGCAAGAGCATGAACGAGTGAAGGTGCTCATAGCAGAGAACACCTGCAGCTCAACAGTGAGCCTGGGTGTTTGGCCGGCACCCTGGGAGCAGATGGTAGTGGTCGCTCCTGCTGAGCATTATTGTGGAGCGGGAGTGACCGGAAGGAGGATGGCTCACTGCATAAGGCCGGGAAGGCAGCAGGAGTCGGGATTTGGGATGTGAAAGCCCCAGCAAGAGCACCCTGGTTGCTAGGGAGCCCAAGTCACGGTCAGGTGAAGCCCACTGGAGTCAGGGATCGACGAGATGAACAGACCAGCATTAGAAGGCAGAAAAAAGGTCAGCTGCAGGTAGGGAGAAGCAGGGGAGTCACTAGTAGAAAGGCACCGGGATTTGTTTTAAAAAAGACTGCTTCCAGCCATTGTATTAACCTCGTTTCTTAAGGATTTATTTATTGTTTTTAACCTCCACAATTCACTACTTTTTACGGATTATTTATTTAAAGAACTGTGATGCATTGCACTTTAATTTGAACACTGTTCTGATTTTTGCTGTTTTTAATAAAAACACTTTTTGCACCATCCCCTTGCTTCACTGTTATGCCTCACTGTCAAGCTCATCGGTGACATTACCGATGGTGTAGGGTTCAAGGGCTCCCAGAAGGAAGATGGGAGCATGGAGTAGAACCCAAATCTTTACAGTATTCCATGCTTTTGTAACATCTCACTTGGACTATTGCAGTTCTTTGTGTGTAGGTGTTGATCAGGCCCTGTAACAACACAAACAACTAGTCAAGAATGCCACTGCTCACTTATTGACCGACTCTCATAAGCATGACCATATTTTACCAATACCAGCCTCACTACGCTGGCTTCTATTCCACTTCAGAATCGATTGTAAAATTATATTCCTTGTTTTTAAATGTATGAATGGAGCACCCACTGTCTTACCTCTTAGAACTTCTTCACTTTTATGTGCCTACAAGAGCACAGCGGTCTACTAGCCAGAAGCTCTTAGTTGTGCCAAGGTCAAAGCTAAAGGGGGATTGAGCATTTGTTGTGGTTGCTCCTTTTCTTTGGAATGGCTTGCCTTATTATATTAGGTTTGTTCCAACACTGGCGATTTTTAAAACATTATTAAAGACTTGTCTCTTCGTGCTGGCATTTGACCCTGCAAGAGGTTAGTATATGCTGGCTCATGTACATTCATGATTATAAATATGTATACATGGGTGTGGGCAATTTGAATTTATCTTTTATGTAATGGTTAGTCATGTTTACAGTTTTGTGATGTGTGTTGTGACAGATAGGGGGCGCTGTCGTCCCCTTCATCCCTCTGACCAGATACCAGAAACCAGATAAAAGTCCTAAAGGTTGATATATTATTATAATTAAGTGTACAAAGCACCCTCCACTCCACATTACTCATAAACAATTCACAATCAATAATTACAATCTCAATCCTCCACTCCCAGACGAGTTGTCACCCTTCCTCTCAACTCAGCTTGATGCTCTGGGTTTCCCACAATCCTTTATAGTCCTTGACCCGGAAGTGTTTCTCTTCTCTGTCCATGTGACTGGCAACACTTCAGGGTTGGATGAAAACTCCTTTTCTTCAACCCGGAAGTATGTAATTTCTTCTGTCCCCATGACTGGGACGTACTTCCGGGCTGTATGGAAAATATAAGTTCCTGAGCCTCCCTGCAGCGTCCCCAATGTTATCCAGCAGGGCTGTGCATTAAAACTTCAATTACCATGATGCCCTGCTGGAATTCGGGGCATCTCCACGTCGCAGGGAGGGCTCCATCTGGTGGCTTGGGGGTATTGGCCGGGATAAGCTGCCGCCATAGTCCACAGTATATATATATATATATATATATATATATATATATATATTTAATTTCTTCTTTTATCCTTTCTTGTACAACACTTTGGCTCAGTTTTGGCTGTTATAAATGTTCTTTATAAATAAAGTTTGGCTTGACTTGACCCAAAGTTTGAGCTGCCATTCCATCAGCATTTGGGTGCCTATAAAAGTGGCAAGCAGTCCTTTTAAGAATAGCAAGCCACCTAAAAGAGTCTTGGAATCAGCACTGCCACTGCATTGGTGTCAGAAGTGGGACCCTCAGCCTAACTTAGCAAAATGCTGACTGTCACAAAGACCTAAATTGAATTTGCTTGGCTATGCTGAGGAGCTGCTGGAAAGTCTCTGAGCTGAGATCCGGGATCTGGAATGCCATTTACAACAGCAATACAAGATGGCACACAGCCGAGAGACTGCTACCTCTGCAACTCCACCAACACTTCTACATTTGCTAAGGTTCATTGATCTGGGTCTGCAGATGACAGTGAAGATTCTGGCTTATGGAGCTGGAAAGAAGAGTGCCAGATCGAGTTGTCACTGCACCAATGAAGCTAGGCCAATGGTAAAACTGTGCAGGCAAAGAATAAGGCAGATGACAGAGACGCTACAGGGCAACCATGGAGGGAGAGTCTCAAAGCTGAAATTCAGACCTGGAATGCTTGCTTCCAGTGTCATTTCAGTGAAGGAAAACAGCCAAGACCTCAGAACATCAGCAGCTTCTCACAAGTAATTTACTTGCTCACTTACAATCAACAGATTGCCACACGGTAGTGCAGTGTTTAACACCTCTGTAGCACAGCCCTCAATGTCCATACTGCATCACCTAACAGTGAAGCACTCAAGACCCCTTTTGACTGCAGAAGAGTTGTGTGCCATTTCAGAAAGTTGGAAGCATTGACTTCGGAGAGAGGGGTATGGAACTGTGATGACAAGCTTCATCAGCCAGGGATCAGCCACCAATTGTATAAATTTCAGACCCAGCTGCAGGTGCACCTATGAAGACAGCAAGCCTGCACTGTCATAAACAGAATTCCATCTAGTCCGGCAACAGCACAGTCCCTTTAAGAAAAGGGAACTACCTAAAAGATCCATGTCAAGAGCAAAGGGTCCGTTAAAGCACACAGCACTGTTGCTAAAATATTCAACAAAATAAAAAAGCCTTCCTACCCAAGAGTTCCGCTATTTCCTCGGTAGGGTGACTGATCGAATTTCCTACCTTGTTTCTCTTGCTTGCATCCTTGGTCTTTTCTTCTTTATTCACCTCATCCTGCCATTGAGTTCTTGCCTACACCAAATTTCCCAATTTCACATGTCTCCTGGCTGAAAGGGGCTTTTAAGGAATTTCTCAGACAACTGCTGGGGCCTTCTGGCTAACACTCCCCCTGCAACTGTGTTAAACAGGTCAAACCTCAGGACACTTGTACACCATACACAATAAGTGGTCATGCATTCATTACTGAGCCTCTCTATTGCCATCAGTCTACATGGGGGGTCAATTAGTATTCTTTGTTCAAGGAGTAATTATCAGGCACACAGAACACCCCAGGTGGTGTAGGTCTTACGTCATTTTCCTCCAGGATGTCCTGTGGTCCAACTCTGGTGTTGTATCTACTCAGTTTCCTTGCCGTTGTTTGTCCCTACTGGGCCCTCCTTTATTCTCTCTTTAAGTTTGTATGTGTAATTCTTCCCCTAAGCCAGTGTATGGACCCCACCATTACTAGCTGTGCTCATATATGTTAATGTTGCAGGGTTTTGCACTTTTATACTGTAGTTCTCTATTTGTAAATCAAAGTAAGGACTCTGAGCCTGTCTTCAATAAAAAGCATAACTGGTTTGCAGTCACATTTCTCTTGGCCCATTCACTCAGCAAGATTGATGAAACCCCCTCACACTTCTTCATCATCATTGAAAAGTGCTGATGGCATTTTAACAGAGCTTACAAGTGTACAGAGTGGTTAGGTTGATATGTGCTAAAGGCATGTGTTTTTAAAGTGTTTTCCCTCTGTGATTGCCAAGGTTCTTCATTACTTGTTTGTACATTAATGCATCAGTGCAGAAAAACAATATCACAAAGGGATTGTACTGCCAGAAACACACAGCTTTGTACTACTATGAGAATGAGAAGGGACTGGAAAATGAAACATTAGTCAAAAATCAAAGCCAAGTCATAGAATCCAAAATAAGCAGTTGTCAAAACCAGAATGCTTCCAAACTCATAGTCGAAATGAGACCAGTAGAATTACAAAGCCAGAAGTGTACTAATTACCACACAAATGGCTCTTTTTAAAAATCCACAGTCAGAGATGTCACAGGATGAGACTTTCAGGACAATGTACTCTGATGACAGGACAACTAGAATGGTGGGCACCCATCAACAAAATGGTGTGGCGGTAAATATATATATATATATATATATATATATATATATATATATATACATACACTGCTCACAAAAATTAAAGGAACACTTTAAAGAAACACATTAGATACATCAGATCTCAATATGAAGTTGGATATCTATACAAATAACGACAGGGCAATGTCTTAGGAACAAAAGGATGCCAAGTCTTTTAATGGAAATAAAAGTTTTCTGCCTACAGAGGGCTCAATTGTGTAGACACCCTAAAATCAGAGTGAAATGAAGATGTGGCAGGCTAGTCCCTTTTTCAAAAACTTAATTTCTGCTACTCAAAATGCTTTTCAGTATCTTGTGTGGCCCCACAAGCTTGTATGCATGCTTGACAACGTCGGGCATGCTCCTAATGAGACACGGATGGTGTCTTGTGGCATTTCCTCCCAGATCTGTATGAGGGCATCCCTGAGCTGTTGTACAGTCTGAGGAGCAACCTGGCGGCGCCTAATGGACCGAAACATAATGTCCCACAGATGTTCTATTGGGTTTAAGTCAGGGGATCGTGAAGGCCATTCAATTGTTTCAATTCCTTCATCCTCCAGGTACTGCCTGCATACTCTTGCCACATGAGGCATGGAAACCAGGACCTACTGCACCAGCGTAGGGTCTGACAATGGGTTCAAGGATTTCATCTCGATACCTTATGGCGGTCAGAGCACCATTTCCTACGTAGTAGATGTCTGTGCGTCCCTCCATGGATATGCCTCCCCAGACCATCACTGACCCACCACCAAACCTGTCATGTTGAATGACGTTGCAGGCAGCATATCGTTCTCCTTGTCTTCTCCAGACTCTTTCACGTCTATCACAGCTGCTCAGGGTGAACCTGCTCGTCTGTAAAAGTACAGGGCGCCAGTGGCGGACTTGCCAATTCTGGTGTTCTTGAGCAAATGCCAGTCGAGCTCCACGGTGCTGGGCAGTGAGCACAGGGCCCACTACAGGACGTTGGGCCCTCAGGCCATCTTCATGAAGTCTGTTCCTGATTGTTTGGGTAGAGACATTCACACCAGTGGCCCTCTGGAGGTCATTCTGTAGGGCACGAGCAGTGCTCAGCCTGTTCCGCCTTGCACAAAGGAGCAGGTATCGGTCCTGCTGATGGGTTGAGGACCTTCTACGGCCCTGTCCAGCTCTCCGAGAATAACAGCCAGTCTCCTGAAATCTCCTCCATGTTCTGGAGATTGTGCTGGGAGACACATTAAACCTTCTTGCTGCAGTACGTGTGGATGTGCCATCCTGGAGAAGTTGGACAACCTGTGCAACTTCTGTAGGGTTAAGGAATCGCCTCATACTGCCAGTAGAGATAATTACTCAAGCCAAAACTAGCACGAGTGGAAAACCAGCCAAAAAAGATCAAGAGGGAGAAACTTGAAATGACCTCCACATGTAAAACCAGTCCTGTTTTGAGGGTTTTCTAATTGTTGCCACTTTAGTGCACCTGTCGTTAAGTCCATGAACACCAATACAGCTGAAAGTGATTAACAATGACCTAAGCTGCTTAACCAACCAGAAAATTATCAGACAGGTTTAAATGATTTCATGCCAGGCCCAATAAAAAAGTGTTCCTTTAATTTTTGTAAAATAATATAATATACAGGGTGATTCTAATGAGTGGTAATAATGTATGACTGTCTTAATAATGAAGCAATCCAAACTAAATAAAGATCACTGCATCCCTGTATAAAATGTAGGAACGAATGAGGCATGGCGCTCCTTTTGACTTATTTGTGAAGGTTATTTCCGGCAAGTTCGCAGCATGGCACAGATTGAATCGTTTTTTTTTTTTTAGCAATCTGGTGATTTCAAAAGGACTTTGGCCACCTCGTCATCTCGGGATTTTTTTTTCCTTTGAGGAGCAATGAAAAGAAAAGTGTACAAGAACAAGCCTTAAAACACTGGAACAACACCGTGTTACAGTGAAACATTGAATATGAAATTGCTGCCATCACACTATACATCACCCTGCTTGTATCTGCACCTATGCTAATATGGAGCGGCGTGTCGATCTGCGTTTACGAGAAGACGACGATCAATTCCAACACCGAATGTAACTTGATCGTTTACACGTCTATCGATTTTGTGCACTGTATTCATTTCGTTTCTATCGCTTTACTATTATGTGGGTAACACATCGTAACTCGGGGCTCCGCCCATTAGAATCTCCCTGTACTTAAACCCTGAGATTAAATAGAAATAAAAAATCACACATCCAGAAATGATACATGACATTCAAAACGCCCCATACAACAAAGAAGGGTCATAAAAAATGCATTAGTCACGTAATAAATTTTAAAAGTTGTCTCGCCCGTAGCACAGGTATGGTTATATAAGGCAGACACGCTAACCTGGTCGTCATTTTGTACCTGGAATTTGTCGCAAATGATGGCTTTCATGTTTGCAAATTGTTGGTCTGGCATCATGATCCATGCAGGGCAAGTGACCCCAGGCCTGGTTCTAGAGGCAAAGCCGCTATCGTGCCATTTAATTTCAGCCGCCCCCTCACCCTATAATACCTTCACTCGTTTTCTAAACCAGTGTATTTAAAATTAAAAATTTTCGCAATTTCCTTAATGTCAATAAAATGAAAGAAAATTTCTTCGTAGGTATAAGAAAACTTAACTTACGCATTTAACGAATCGGCGACAGGTTTAATGAATTTATCAGTAAAATTCCGATTAACACTACAAAATCTTTTGATTGATGTGCTGCGTACTTGAGCTGCCACAATTCACGTGTTGTGACTTGCCCGTTTTTCTTTGAAGCAAGTTACCGACATTCGACGGGAAAAGCCGAGCCCCGCGCCGAGCCTGCGTTTTGTTGAGAATTTATTGTTCGACCACCTTCGTGCATGCACCCTTTGCATGACCGGCAGAACCGGGCATGAGTGACCCTGTTGTAGACCAGTCATGGGAACCACCTGACGCTGCAGGTTTTAATTTCAACTAGTTTCACCGTCGGCGAGTCATTTTACCTCTAATTAATCTCATTTCATTTGGTTGTGTTTTTTTTTACTTGTGTTTCCATCCAGAAAAGCAAAGCCGTGAGATTTTTACATTTATAATGCACTAGAAGCCGCACCCGGCGTTACACAAGGAGATTGTTTTAAGCTGTGGTTTGTTTGTTTCCTAGTCGGCTTCAGTTTGTTCTGGTGTTACACATGCTCTGAGCGACCAAGTGGCACTGTACATAATAAAAAAGAAGTACCTACAGGGTATGATGAAGGAGGAGTGCAAATATTTGCAGACTGGGTCAACGGCGTAGATTTGTATATACTGTATATACACACACAATAAAACTTCAATTATTCGTCAAGTGTTGAGACCGAGGCTGTGACGGATAAGAAAAAAGATAGATAACAGAACAGTTACTTTAAAAATTATATACAATAGATCAGTTTGGCAAATAGTCATATTAATTTACAAAACTATATTAAAATATAATGTCATGGCTGATATAAGTGTGTGCTGCTGGAATTGTTACAAAAATTGAAAATATTAAACGTTTACAAAACAGCAAAAGCGCTTCAAGTATTGCTTCAATTTACAGAGTAGGAAGAACAACAGTGAACGACATAAAGCGTGATGCCGATAAAATTAAAAAAGTGCCGAAAATGTAAACCACTGACACTAATGTCATTCCATATTAATGTTAATGTTCTCCTTGTACTGTCATTTTCTTTTTACATTCTCTTATATTATGTTTTGTTAATATATTGTGACTTGCAGGCAGCTTGTGATGCGCTGTGTGGGAGCAGCATTGATGGAATGAACGCGGTAAGTGATGAGACTGGGTGAAGGGCTTCTGCTCTGTAAGGGGCGGCCACGCCTATAAAGAGATGAGTGACGGGAACAGTTAGGAGAAAAAAGAAGGTGTGGCGAGTAGGGAGACTGCGGACAATAAGCGGGAGTGTCTCCAGTACAGAGAAAAACAGAACGTAAGTTGCAGGAGATAAACTGATTGGTAGGGAAAGCGTTCTTTTATTGTTTTGGAGGTGTACTCCGTAACCCAGATAACGTCGTATAAGACAGGGCACCGTTTGTTATGGAATGAAGACTCCAAGTAGGCCTAAAACATTGAAAACTCCAGTACCACTGAGTTGTATTTGCTTATTACGCCGGTCATTACAATATTATATAACTTAATTTTGTTACTATAGTAGATTCATTATAACAAAACAGAAAAGCTATGAAACGCTATTAAAACTGAAGGTACGTAGCTGACACTGTGATTTCAAAATGTTGCATGGCACGTGGTGCTGGGGAAGAACACTACATGCAAGCAGAAGGGAGAGTGTATCACACGGCTGTAGATACAGTAAAAGACAGGCAGTAGCATGCACATTTTTTTCTTTGGCTCTGATGGTTAATAGAGACTGGCGGTTAATCAGTTTTACTGTATATACATATATGTTATACAGTAACATATATGTTACACAGTATCCGCCAAATATTGCAAAGAGTACACGACATGCACTTCACCCTTATTGGGCCTCCTCAGGTTTGCGCACTTTTGCATCCCCTTACGGAAATCGAACCTCAGATATCAGCGGTTAGGGCGAAGCCTCTGACGTTGTGCCACAGTTGCTGGATGGCTTATTTGACAAAGTGAAGATCGGAGAATTACATTCTTAGGTTTGAATCGCAATCTGATTACTTGGGTGGTTAACTGCCAGGTAATGCTTGTTGGCAAACATCGGCCACCTCCTCTCAGATAACCGTAGATTTACAATATGTCAATATCAACGTCAATTTATTTATACTGTATAGCACATTTAAAACAACTTAGGAATGCTGTGGCCAAAGTGCTTTACAATAATATCCATCCTTCTTCCAACCCGCTGAATCTGAACACAGGGTCACGGGGATCTGCTGGAGCCAATCCCAGCCAACACAGGGCACAAGGCGGGAACCAATCCCAGGCAGGGTGCCAACCCACTGCAGAACACACACACCAAGCACACACTAGGGCCAATTTAGAATCTCCAATCCACCTAACCTGCTTGTCTTTGGACTGTGGGCGGAAACCCACGCAGACACGGGGAGAACATGCAAACTCCACGCAGGGAGGACCCGGGAAGCGAACCCGGGTCTCCTAACTGCGAGGCAGCAGCGCCACCGTGCCACCCTTTACAATAATAGAATACAAGAAAAACATACACATAACATAGTTAACATAAATAGAAATAAAATATATGAACATAAATAAAATAAATAGAAGTAATGTTATATAATCACAATAAGGAAACCATCAGTATTACTGAAGGTCATGGAATGCAAGTGAATAGAAACGAGTCTTTAATCTTGTTTTGAACAGTTCAATTGTAGACGACTCCTTTATGTGATGAGGTAAAGAGTTCCACAGGTGAGGAGCAGCAGCTGCAAAAGCTCTGTCCCCCTTAGTTTTACACTTGGTACGAGGGACAACAAGAGACAACTGACCAGAAGATTTAAGCACTCTGGATGGCTGGTGTAAAGCACACAATTTGGATAAATAGGCAGGAGCAGCATTTCTCAACCTTTTAAGTATTTGCGACCGAATTTTCATTACAGCTTTAATCGCGCCCCCCTAAAATTTTTTTGGAAATGTAGATGCATATTTTATTATACCTAGTTAACTTTTATCAACATTTATCTAACTCTATATTTATTGTTCTAGCATCAGAATGTAGTTTAAGTTAATTTGCTTTGGTTTCAACAGATGTTTTTTTCATATTTTTGATTCTTGTTTTCTTTTATTCTCATCTTCGCACCCCCCTTTTTGTTACTTCGTGCCCCCCTAGGGGGGCCTGCCCCACAGGTTGAGAACCACTGGGCAGGAGGAAGCTCCTGTAAAGATTTAAAAACTAGCAACAAGATTTTAAAATCAATTCGAAAACTGATAGGCAGCCAGTGTAAAGTAGCTAATATTAGAGAAACAGAAAAAATACTTTCTTGCCCCAACCAGGAAGCGAGCGGCAGCATTCTGGACCAACTGTAACCTGTGTATCATGGATTTGCTAATCCCAGAATACAGTGAGTTTCAGTAATCAAGGCGAGAAAAGATAAAAGCATGAGTAGCTTTCTCAAGATCCCTAGAAGATAAAAAAGGCTTGATCTTACCAAATAGACGAAGCTGGAAAAAGCAACACTTGACTACAGAATTAGTCAAAAGGTTACTGTCAAAATTAACACCTAGATTGCGGACTTGAGGTTTGCAAAAGACAGAGAAAGAGCCGAGAAGTCCAAGACCAATTTGGGCTTTAGCTAATGGACCCAACTATAAGCACCTCCGTTTTATTTTGATTCAGACAAAGAAAATTATTAGCCATCCAGGATCTTAGTTCAAACAGACAGTTGTGCAGTTGATTTATTGCAGAGTTGCAGACAGCAATATAAATCTGAGTATCATCAGCATAGCAGTGAAAAGAAATGTTAAATTTCCTAAAAACAGCTCCAATAGGGTAAAGGTGTATAGAGAATAAAATAGGAGATTAGTTTAGCAAATAGACATATTTATTTACAAAACTACAGTATATTAACAAAACATAATACAGTACTGAAAAAATTAATTCATTCATATATTATTGTAAAGGCCAGCGTAATAAGCAAATACAACACAGAGGTATTGGAGTTTTCTACATTTTACTTGGAGTTTTGGTTCTGTACCAAACAGCGCCCTGTCTTATACGCTTATACGTTATCTGGGTTACGTAGCACACCTCCAAAATAATAAAAGAAAGCTTTCTCTAACAATCAGTTTATCTCCTGCCATTCACGTTCTGTCTTTTTCTATATCTCAAACACTTATCTCCTGACTCCCTACTCAAAACTTCCTTCCTGCGTACCTTATTATTACTTTCGCGTATACGAAGTATAGGAAATGTATTGTAATCGTCCAAAGGATGAATGATGAATCTTGACGTTTTAGACCTCCCTGAGTCTGAAAATACATTTTTTGGAATTATGTCTGTGTGTCTGTCTGTCTGTATGTGTGTGTATATAAACACGATAACTTGAGTACACTTTCACTTAGGTCAACCAAATGTTGCAAACAAGTATTAGGGTCAAAACTTAGTTTTCTATCAACTTTATGTATATATAGTCACACACATGCAATTAGGAGACAGTTTACAGGCCTAAATTAATGTGATTATCAGCCACACCAGGGATTGGCACTGTCAGATAACACTTTCTCTCTTTCCTTCTCTGCAGACCATCAGAAGGAAGTCCCGCCTGATGACCTCACTTCATGTCCCAGCTCTACTGATCTCACTTCCTCCTCTGACCCTGTATAAATGCCATTTTGTATACTACAATTCGGTTCTGTATTAAGCCCGGTGTGAAAAGGCATTGTTGTTGCTTCATCTGTCGATACTTTTGCAGGTATACAGGGTGGTTACCCCAAACCTTTTTTTGTTGAGTTTGTGATTTCTTCACAGATTGGTGTAGTCAGCAAGATTCTACAGGAAAATGACAGAAGAGGAAGACCTGAATTCAGTCCTTACCAAGATCCAGAAACTCAAAGTCCAGGTGGGGGAGTATAAAATCCAGCTTGCCAAGTCAGTGTGAGGGTAGGGGATATCAGCATCACTGATATGCCAATGTGCTCAGGTTCACCAAGTCCAGTAAATTAACAATTATTTTTAACTTTTCAGTTACTCCATAGCTAAAACTTAACATAAAAATCAATTAGAGGCTAATTTCATTCCAACTCTCTTATTCAATTAAGTACCTATTTCATTAAGGCCATTAGGATAAATTGTTCCTAACATCTGCACCCATTGGGATTCATTACGGAGGTGGTTCTTTTTACTCCACATCAAGTCATGTTCCAAAGGGAAAAAAATGGGGGTGTGGCTAGTGTCTTTAAAATGGGTACAAAGGATGGTGATCTTTTTCTGATTTTCTATCAGTCTAAGGTGTTGTATGCACCTGGCTTTAAGTGCATTTTTTGTCTCACCGATGTATATCAAAGCACATTTCTTACACTGTATTGCATAAATACTTTACTGTTGTTAACGAGAGAGTCTGAAAAATCGGACATTCTACCAGTGTCGCAGAGTTTTTAATCATTTTATATTTGGAATCTGCCATGCACATTTATCTTTCCATTTAACAGAATAAGAAGCTCTCACTATCAGATTTTTTAAATTCTTGTTCTTCTTATATGCCGCCACGATCTTAAATTTTTGCATCTGTGTTTCCAAAAAATTAGCTTTTTAGCATAACTCCCTGTGGTTGCTTTGAAAAAGTAGATCATCGGGGTAATGTTGTCTTTTTCTTTTACCCTAGACTCCTCACCAACTATACCTTGTTGCAATCCACCTCCTCTCGTCCATTCCTCCCATTGTTCCAACCACTCAATCCAGCTCATATTTCCCCCCTTATTTACCTCCATATCCACCACTTCCAGCTCTTTAGTCCTTCCCATCTACTCACTATGCTCCAACTTTTTCCCACCTCTACTACAATCCTCCCCAGCCTCTGTAACCCTTCCTCCTTCCACCACTTTACTCCTACTCCTGGAAAATTTAGTTCACTCCACCCTTCCCTTTCTTTTATTTTAAGGGAGCAAATATAGGGTTCCTCCCAACCATTAGGGTATCATGATCCATAATCCATAGGGTAGTCTTAACATCAGGGCCCAGAATAGAAATGTTAACATCAGGGCCCCTTTTACTGCATGTGTGTCAGTCCAGCAAGATAAGTTGTGTGTTCCGTCCCAGATACTCTTACCCTGGCAGGAGAATGACAACTTTGAGTCAGATTCTCTTATTTTTGAGCATACCGCTACTAGGCACCACCAGGATCAAGCGGGATGGGTCAACATACTGGCACCATTCCTGAAGGGTCAGCAGACCTACTATATTCTTGAGGGTTAAGTACTAAGATTAAGCAAACAAGCACAGAGGACAGGGTTGAATGATACAGCATGAATACACTGAAATGGGAGCAGTGGGTTTGCTGGGCAGTTGCTCTTTATTGATTAATAAAAGACTTGGCGACAATTGATGAAGATTAGAAACCTGACTTGATATCACAAAACACACAGAGACAAGCGCCCCCAAATATATATACAGTAGCAGTTTAGATTTACATTTCTTGAAAAAACTAATAGTGTCTCTGCGTCTACTGTCAACAGCGCCATCTGCTGGGACTAGAAAACCCAACAGAAAAAATCAAAGAAATGCGCAGTCAGTGCGTGTAGCTTAGAGGGCTGTGCTATGGGATATTTTTTTTCTGGTAATGATTTATGTCAAAGGTAAACACGATGATATATTGCACCAAACTCAATTCCAGTCACCAAGAGCAATTGAGATAGATGATTACACTATTTATTTCATTGAGTGGATAGGGTATTATGACCTTGATTAATCAGATAATGACGGCAAAGCAATTGTATTAACTATCGTCATTTCACTTTTTTGCAGTTACTTTTGAAGTGTCCGTCGGCTATTCCAGGGCACCAGTACATCAGTGGCTCATCAATCCAATCAACCTGACGATTTAGTCATTAGAAAGTGGGAGGAAACATGAACTCCAAGTAACCAAAAGATTACAGAAGAATCAAATTACAGTTTATTTTTTTTTTTCTGTGAAGTATTTTTTCCATTCCCAGGTCAAAACAACAGGGGTGGAGTCGGGGTGGATCTACTATGAAACTAATGAAAGTTAGTCCGATGGAGTCCAAGGCACCGCTGCAAACCAGGTGGGCTGCCTTCTGTTGCTTCGGGGGAGGTACTGCTCTGAATATGTTCTCTCCCCAGGTCCTCAAATTGGGTAGAGACCCCGGCCATCCGCCACAATATCTTATATTTAAATGTCTACGTGTGAAAGTGTGTGTGTCTGTCTGTCCGGCCTGGCATGGTGAGGCTACAGCATGAAGTGCAAAGAAAGCGACTCTATTGCTAAAGTGAAACCGCCTCTGCTGATACACAAGCAAGGCAAGCACATCGGCAAAACGAAACCTCAGAGGAGAGAAAAACTCACTTAGCCGCTGATAGGCAACAGAGGTGAGCACATCAGCAAAACGACACAGACGAGGAGCCGCTAATACACAAATGATGCGATCAATTGATTGAAGTACCAGAATCTATGGTTTCTAGGAGCCTGGGCTTTTTACAGCATGGGCTTATACATCAAAAATTTATATAAAATAATTATAAATCATTTAAAACAATTAACAATTTATAACAGAAGTTTTTAATAAAAAATATTTATCTTAGATTAGCCATTTGATTATGAAGTCATTTGATTCATAATCAAAAAATGAAAGCATATTTCATTGCTTGTGGACTTTGTAAAGAACAACATTTCAGTAACTTTTTATTTACATGAATAATCTTGTAAAACCTTGTAATACACTAAACATCTAATACTGCTACAATAAATAATGACAATTTTACCTATATATAATTAAAATACAGTAACGATTAAAAGGTAATAAAAATATATTCTTTGGTAGATACAAACAGTAGATTTGTACATATTGTAGCAGAAGAGGGGCGCTGTTGAAAAGGCAGTGACAGTGCTATCGTGAATTGTTAACATTGTGACTATCGCTTCAACGTGGTAGCATTCGTGAATGCAATCCAGACAAGAATTTTTTTCAACAAAGTGTTTGGAAGGATACAATAGTTTAATTAGACCCACTCAAAAACAAATGTAATATTTAGAAAAGTAAGGTGAGTAATACATTGAAATAAATATTAGGTTAGAAGAAGTCTATTGTTTTTGTGAACAGTGATTACCCAGCCCTTGTTGATGGTTGTGAAGGGCTTCCCATAACAGTTCAAGCTGCAAGGCCCAAAAATGTAGGACCCCGACTGGAGAAAGTCAGTACATGGAAATTCTGGTAGGGTTATGCAGACCTGGGAGAGAAAAAGAGAGAGAGAGAAGGGGAGGGCCTCTGTGTGTGTGTGTGTATGTGTGTGTGATAGCTGAGTGAGAGAGAGGTGATGAAACACTTAAAGAGCACAGTCTACAAGACCTCCACCAATGCATAAATTCTTTGGCAGGGGTACATGGCTGTCAATGATCTTGGGAAGGATCCTGGCTTGGATCTGCTCACCTCACAGAGTTGGGGACAGTGTATGAAGATGGTGTTGCATCTGATCCCAAGTGAGCAATGTGAGGTGGAGCAGGTGGAATGAATGTCTAGGCAGGGGATGTGACAAAAAAAAAAAAATATATATATATATATATACAGTATACATATATCCTTTGAGCTGCATGGAAGGAGCCATGAGTGACCGAGGTGGTGGCTTTGGTGTTGGTGATGGCCTCCAGTAGAATATTAATTTCATAATGAACCAGTGATGATAAAATGTCAGCTAAATGATGCACACCAAATGATGATCTATCACCAAATTATTTTGCCAGTCACTCCTCAAAATAAAGGTGCCAAAGTGACACCATAGTGGAACCACTTTTTACTTTCTCATATACGAAGTATAGGTAAAGTATTGGAACCGTCCAAAGATTCGATGTCGAGATTTTGATAGATCTCAACGTTTTAGACCTCCCTGACTTTCTCGTATACGAAGTATAGAGAAAGTATTGGAATCCTGCACGTTTTAGATTCCCTGAGTCCAAAAATACCATTTTTGGAATTATGTCTTTGTGTGTGTGTGTGTTTATGTAAACACGATACCCTGAGTATGCCTTCACTTAGATCAACCAAATTTTGCATACAAGTCTTTGGTACAAAACGTAGATTTCTATCCCCTTTTGGGCTATTTCCATTAACTGGAAGTGGTACTTTACCTTTTATCCATGCAGCTGCAGAGTCCAATTTATTCAACTTTACTTTTATTATAATTGTTCAATATATTATTAACTTGATTTGATTTGTTGTTGATGGTTCTTTAATATACATAATATATATATGTATATATATAAAATTGACTATGTCGCCCGACCATGGGATACGTACGACAGAGCCCCGCCTGCCAACTCTAACCATCCTCCCGCGTCATGGGATACGCACAACAGAGCCCTGCCCGCCAACTCTAACCCTCCTCCCGCGTCCACCGTTGCTGCGCACTGCATGCTCATGTGCCCACACGCAACACCTAACCAAACACAGCCTCAGTCGCTTTCATCTCTGCTACAGTCCACATGCACCTCTGAGCCACATTGACTTTTCATTATTCTCTTCGGTTCCGGCTGCTTTTCTATATATATAATCGACCAAGTCGCCCGACCATGGGGTATGCACGACAGAGCCCCACCCGCCAACTCTAACCCTCCTCCCGTGTCCACCCTCGTTCTTGAGGCATCGACTTCTCAACTGTCACTCCGGAACAACTCAGTAAGTGAGCTATATTAAGTGTCACCAACAAAGACTAGCTACACCTTAATGAACAAGTATTGAAACTTATCCCTACCGACGAAGTAACTTTCACCAGCGTTGACTCCATCGTCACAGACGATCCCGCAGATCAACTTTCATTCCCCAAAGAATTTCTTAACAGTCTTACTCCGACTGGCATGCCTCTGTATAAACTCAAAATTAAAATTGGTTCAGTCGTCATGCTTCTAAGAAACCTCATGCCAGCAAGATTCTCTGTAATAGCACAAGACTGACTGTTACTAGCATTCACCGCAATGTACTGGAGTGTGAAACTATTACAGCTGCTACTTCACAAACTGTCCTTATTCACCAGATTTCCCTGACCCCATCAGATTCAAATTTGCCTTTTACTTTTACACGCAGACAGTTTCCTGTTAGATTAGCCTTTGCAATGACAATTAATAAGGTACAGGGCCAAACTTTCAAAAAGATATGCCTGTATATGCCAAAACCAGTTTTCAGTCATGGACAATTGTATGTTGCTCTCTCCAGAGTTCCATCTTTTCATTCACTCACAGTCGTATCCTCAAACCCACCCCATTTGGAGAACTGTGTCTTTCAGGAAGTGTTCACCCATCAATGAATATGCGGCATATACTACATCGCGGGTCATCTAGTATAAAATACAATCATTGTCTTGCGATTTACTCTACAAATATCCATCCCAGATATCTGAGTATACGAGAAAGTCTAGGGGAGACCACTCAGGTTTTTTTTACACATATTTAGATACATGACAGATCCCCAAAATAACTATGGACAGAAGACAGACTTACAAAGACCAATGTGGTCCTGATTTGTCTGCATACAATCACACGATCCGAGTTTAGTTTTTTTGATCTGCTAGTATCCTGCTAGATAGCCTACTATACATTGAGTACATTAAAGGTTTTTGTTTTGTCCACATATAAGGAAACTTTTCCAAGTCCAAAGAACTAATTTTATCTGCAAAGAAACCTTAATGCAATGAAATGTTTTTTTTTTTTGTCAAGCAATGATCTATGAGGAACCTCACAACCCAGTAAAGTGCCATTCCAGAACATCATTTTTAAGAGTGTACAGTGAAACTACCAGATGACAGAACTACAAGATATCTCAACACCAGCCTCAAGTACTCAACACTAAAAGCAAAACCGAACTGAAATATTCATATATTTCCAATTTTTGCTTAGTGGGTAAAATCTTAAACTGTATTGCACATTAAGCAATCAATGTGATTCATAATATTGAAAATGACTACTCAAGATGTGCAAGTTTTTGCCTGCTTTACATTTCATCATATGCCAAAGTGTAGCTTTAAAGGGCTTTAGCTTTCAGGCTCCAAGGCAGAGCAGAGCAGTTCAGGCTGTACATGCGCACAAATCGGAAATGTCTGACAAGAAAACAACAGGGTTCAAGGGCCTCCCCGAGCAACCCCGAAACGGGCACTAACAAAATTTCACATACTCCAAAAAATGTAGATCTGTACATGAGGAGTGAGCTCAGTTAGATATAAACATTTTACAAGTCGTTCAATTATTGGGACGAGTTTACTGCTTACTTCAGTTTTTTTTGCAAAACAGCGCCATCTGCTGGGAAGAGCCCGACTTGCTCTAAATGAGGACCATTGAAATCGCAAAGTGTATTGCGCGCGTCTTAAAGGGTGACTTTATATTCGTAGCCCGCAACTCGGATCATCTATCCCTAAGTTATTAGTTACATTGTATGGAAAAGATATCAAGAAAGACTTTATGCTATAAGAATATGAAAAGTAAAGTTTGGAGCAGCATTAAAGAAGGAAAGGAGCCTCTCAGCTGAGGTTTGGAATGGCCGAACCTGCTGCCGTCTAACAGCTTCCGCATGTGCAGCCATATACTGTAGCTGTGCCACAAAGTCGTGTAAGCATTATGCAAAATAAAGTCGTGCTTAGGGCATCAAGGAAAGGGGGGCACCTTAGAAATTATTCATTGCGATGGTCCACATGGTGCAAAACTGCAAATGGCGCAGCCGAACCAGGTTCCACAAATAGGGGCTCCATTTAAATTACATTAACGTTTATAGTATCCATCCATATATCCTAGTTACCTGTACCCTAACTACAGGGTCTCTGGGGTCTGCTGGAGGCATTCCCAGCCAACACACGGCGCAAGGCAGGAAACAAACCCCAGGCAGGGCGCACACATACACACTAGGGACAATTTAGAATCGCCAATGTACCTAACCTGCATGGCTTTGGACTGTAGGAGGAAACCCATGCAGACGCGGGGAGAACATGCAAACTCCACGCAGGGAGGACCGGGGAAGCGAACCCGCGTCTCCTAACTGCGAGGCAGCAGCGCTTCCCACTGCGCCACCCTTTTATCGTATACAGTAATAAAAATACTAATAAAATACTCATAATAGAGGTAAATGATACGTATATATTAATCTTGTAAATACAACAAAATTTGAATCAGGTAACTGCCATACGGTCCACCGAGGCTCACGTGATCGTTCTTGTCTTGGTCATGTCGGCTGTCCCGTTAAGTGCTCAGGGCCTCTAAAGTTCTTAATCCGGCCGTGGTAACATCCTTCAACACACTTCTTCATCTGCGATGCCGTTCATGTCTGCGTGGTTCAGATTTCCACTTTGTAGTCCGTTTTATTTATTTATTTATTTGTTTATTTTTACATTTGTGAGTCCTTGAGAGCCACCCCACTTTTGACCTTGCATCAGATGAGCGCTGCCCAGAGGATTCACTGTGGATTATCGAACGTTGGGTTGGCACCTGTAATGATGTTAAAGAGTTTTCATTTGAAGGGCATCACGTAGTGCCCCACTGCCGCGTGCACCGGCGTCTCCCCAACTTGCTTGGCAGGAGCCTTGTTACCAGGGGTGACAGTCCCCGAGGGTGGGCTTTGGCAACGAGTGAGAAGTGCCGTTGTTTCTAGAGAATGTGACACCCACCCCCACCACTTTGTTCTCCACCTCCTGTTCCTTCGTCGCAACTCTCTACGTCGTTCTTTTCTTCACTTTTTTTTACATTTTTTTTCTTATATTTTACTTCAATGATTTACCAAGGAAAGTCAAGATCGAATCACGAAATTCCATCCGTTTTCCAATTCAGCTTTCCCGATGTTTTCAAACCTGTCGCATTAATTTGTTAATTGTAAGTATACAGCTCTTATACTATTTTAAAAATTAAATTGCGAAGGCAACGATGAATAAAACAAATTGCATATTACAATTAAACGCTTGATGGATATCACTGAACTAAGAGCTCGTAATCTGATATAACCAATGCCCTGGCATTTAACGCATTTTGCGCCCACTCTTAAAATACTCCTGTAGTGTGCAGGCTTAAGGTCAGAAAAGAAGAAAACTCAGCGAGTCCATTGAGTCCGTTGAATCTCACTGGCGGCTCCGCTCAATTTTCTCGTGGCGTGTACCGCGCAGTTTCCGCAAAAGTAATGCAAACTAATTCGCTGAAATGTGCCGACTCGCAGGTTGAATGCTAACGCTGTTACTTCTCCTGTACTCCTGTAAAATCCTGTGCCGAGTCAGATTACTGAATAATCCTGGCTGTATTCGGTTCTGAATGCGCTTGAGGTCCGGTAATGTGAAGACGCTTCATCGCCATTTGTGTTCAAGTCATCGGCAGCTGAAAAGACAGAAACTGAAGTCTGTCACCCATAAGTGTTTTATCTGCGATCATCAAGAATGTTGTATGCTACTTGCGTGTAAAAGGATAATACATAAAACTTCCAGAACACCGAATATGTATTCATTCGCAGAGTCCATCCATCCATATTCGTAACCCGTTTTATCCGGAGCATGAAGGGTCGTGGGCCGGCTGGAGTCATCGGACACGTCTGTACAATTTCAAGGACACGTGGAACCGACTTTGGGCAGGATGCAACTCCACCATAGGGACCCTTCAAGCACTTGTCTCGCTAACGCAATTCTCTAAGAAGTGGACAGAAAGTCGGAGTCCGCGGACACTGAGAGGACATTCAGACGACACAGAAGGTGAGGCAAGGACTCGAGCCCAGCCTCCCAGAGCTGTGAGACAGCAGCACTTAAACATTTGCCCAAAATTAAATAATAGGTGAGAAATGAAAACATAAATTATAACTGCAATGTTTACATATTATATATATATTTGAAAGTAAATGATTGCACAACAATTCAGACTTTTTAATAAAGCACTTCTATGCCAGTTGTGTCCCTGCTGCTTGTACTGTATGAAGGGAAAGTAATGTAATTTCAGCATATTCACTCTTCCATAATACCTCCAGTTCCAACATGTTTTGTGTATACTCAACAAATTGTTATTTTGTTAGTCTCATCGTAAATTTCCTTCTGGATTCCAGCCCATGTTGATGGGTTTTTATTCTGCACACCATCCTTCTCAGAGAGTACAAAAGTACTGGCTCCTTAATGGTACTGTATGGTTCTTTACTGGGTTGTGTGTTTCTTCACAGAATTACTGCTTTCTCAAGTACCATTTCATGCTGGGAAGGGATCTTGGCATATGAATTTGGTTCTTTGCGCTTTGAAAATATTCTTAAAATATAGAAAAAAATGAAATATTGAATGTTTGGTAGGTCACCTAGAAGGACATTAACAGATTGAGAAAACCTGGACTTGGCCTGTGTTATCATATGGATGCCTCAGGAGTCCATTTAAAATCAGGAGCTACTTGTATTTCACAAATTGGTTCCCATCTGTTCATAGTCATTTACTGTGTGGAACCTGTTGTAGATTGAAATTAATTAAGGTTCTTTCAGGAACCTTCATGTGGATGGGTCTATGGGAACCATAAACGCTTCACCTATGGCATCGCTCTGAAGAACCACCCTGGCACCTTTGTTTTTTAAGAGCATACATTATGAAATCGTTAGTTCTAACTTTTTTTTATATATATATAAGATGGTCTAATATGGCTTTGACCTAATGCTAAGTGAATTCTAGATTCATCATTTCAATATATTGTATGTTTAACTAATTTTTAAAATTTCTTTTTCACCAGTCCATTTGAGGAGCATCTCCATAGCTTGGTGCTTGGGGTTAATTGGGCTACCTGGCACACTGCTTGGTTCATCTTGACTAGCCGTAGAACAGGGGTGCTCACACTTTTTCGGCTTGCGAGCTACTTTTAAAATGACCAGGTCGAAATGATCTACCTACATTAAAAATTATATATATATATATATATATATATATATATATATATATATATATATATATATATATATATATGAGTATACTTTATACATAAAAGATATGTTGTCTATCTTGCATAACTGAATAACCTTTAAGGCACAATAACAATTCAATACATTTATGGTCACTACAGTATTTGGATTTAATCATCTTCATGTGGGAAAAGGCTGACTCGCATAAATAAGTAGAGCCGAATAATGCAGTCAAGGAGCTTTTGAATTCAGCCGAGTGAAAAATGACGGCTGTCCGATTAACTACGATTTTAGTTCCCTCTCCTTTATCTTTCTCAGATCGCTTTTTGGAAGGAAGTCAGTTTCGTAGTTTTTATGAACAGTTCGAAAGTGCCTTTCCATATTTTCCTTCTTTGCCAGATCAGACAAACGCACCTTGATTGTGACATTGTGAGAAAAAAATCCTCTTCCAATTCCACATCCAGCCCATCCCCTTCCCCAAACAATTTTTTTTTAAATCTCTTCTTTAGTCGATATAAATTGAAAGGCTAACTAGATCACAGCCGGAGTTTTGCAGTAGCTCGCGCGTTTGATCTTGCGTGCGGGATGACCAGTGTGTTAGAAGAAAGATCTCAGACTGGCCGCCTTGTATGTCAATCAAGTGGGAAATGCCATAGGGAGGATATATGATAGACTAACGTTTAAAAAAAAATTTTTGAACGCAACGCGATCTGCCTGCACTACCTTTGCGATTTACTGGTCGATCGCGATCGACGTATTGGGCACCCCTGACGTAGAATGTGGTCAGAGCAGTTCAGTTTGTGTTTCATATCCCACTTTACTTACTAACGTGTTTTATCTGATAAACATCTTTCCAGAAATGGCTATCTACTGTACTTCCTACCTCACCAGTGAAGGCCATCTTTTTATGCACTAAGATTCCAATGATATACCAAATGTTTGTCTTTAAATATTTAAATTAGAAAATATACAGAAGCAAACAAAATTAATTTGTAGTCAATTTAAACTAAATCGATTCTGAATTAGTAACACTAATTTCATCACCTGAAACAAATTCCGACTGCATTATGGTCCTCGTATTACAGGTAGTACGTTTTACAAGGTCATGCAAATGAATGATTTACGAATTTATGTATAATTTATTAACAATTCATAAGAATAATATGCCATTTTCAAAATATAATATTTGAAAAGTGTGAGTCTCAGGTAGGAAAGGACTATGGAATTGTGTGTATTTGAATAACGCACTACATATTTATAGTGCTGTTTCTTCATTTTCTTGAAACAAACTGCTTTTTGTTGAAGTTTCTTATAAAAGTTTGAATGTGTTTTCAGAGCATCTGCAACATTTGAGTGTGAGAAGTTGCACCTTATTATTGTTTATGTGAACCCGAACACCAAAAACAAGTAAGACATACATGACTTGAACAGTGCCTTATTATCAAATATGCTCCAGGTTGTGTATCGCATGAGTGATTTACCATTACACTGGGATTGATTTCCTTAACTTCTGTAACTTTATGACACAGTATGTTGTACTCTAAATTTACCACTGGGTGGCGCTGTAGGATAACGATTGTGTTGTTAATTAGCCATCGTAATGCATCCGGCCGATCGTTTTCTGAAAGTGCGCTTGCAATCCGCAGCGAGCAGATCTCAGTAACGTCAGGCCGGGGCACAGGACATCACCAAAAAGAAGTCGGCCCGCAGGGGATTCACAAAGTATTTAGACCCCTTCACCTGTTACACATTTTGCTATGTTACAGCTGTGTGCTAAAATAATTTAAATTCATTGTTTCCCCTACATCAAGCAATACTCGGTAACCCAGAAGGACAAAACAAAAAACAATATTTTAGATTTTTTTGCAAATTTACTAAAAATTAAAAACTGAAATATCCCATTTTCAGACCCCTTTCCTCAATACCTCATTGAAGCCCCTTTCGCAGCCTTCTGGAATCTTCTTGGCTTTCATGCAACAAGCTTCACACAGCTGGATTTGGGGATTTCCTACCATTCTTCTTGGCAGATCTTCTCATGCCCTCTCAGGTTAGATAGACAGCTCTTTTCAGGTCCCTCCAGAGATGTTGGTTTAGGTTCAACTCTGAATTGTAGTTGAACCACAACAGTAAAGGAAATTCCTAGAGTTGTCTCTAAGCTGTGTTGTCTTTGCCTTGTGCTTATGGTCACTGTCCTGTTGGAAGGTGCACCTTCAGCCATGTTGGAGGTTCAGAGTGCTGTTGAGCTGCCTTTCATTCAGGATACCTCTGCACTTTGCTCTGTTCAGTCTAGTCACCCAGTTCCTGCTACTGAAAAACAACCCCACAGCCGCATGTTGCCACCACCATGCTTCACTGCTGGAATGGGATTGTGCAGGTGATGAGCTTTGCTTGCTTTCACTCAGACACGATGCTGAATTTGGTTTCTTCAGACTAGAGAATCTCTTTTCCCACAGTCTGAAATTCCTTTAGGTGCCTTTTTGAAAACTTCAAGTGGGCTTTCATGTGACTTTCACTGTTCTGTCTGCTCACTCTGCTATAAAGCCAGATCAGTGGTATGTTGTAGTGGGGTTGTCCTTCTGGACGTTTCTCCTATCTCCACACAGGATCTCTGGAGCTCAGCCAAAGTGACCATTTGATTCTTGGTCATCTCTCTTACCATGGCTGTTCTCCTGTGATTGCTCAAGTTTGATGGGATGACAAGTTTTAGGAAGAGTCATGGCTGTTCCAAACTTTTCCATTCAAGAATTATGGAAGGCGCTGTGTTCTTAGGAACCTTCAGTGCAGCAGGAATTTTTGGAGCCTTCCCCAGATCTGTGCCTCGACACAATCCTGTCTATAAGCTCTGCAGGCAATTCTTTTAACCCCACATCTACGCTTTTGCTCTGATACACATTGTCATCTGTGTGACCTCCTAAAGAAAGGCTGTGTGCATTACCTAATCGTATCCAGTCCACAGGTGGACTCCTAACAAAATATAGAAACATCTCAATGACGATCAACAGAACCAGTGCATGTGAGTCCAATTTCAAAAGTCACAGCAAAAGACAATGTGATATTTTAGTTTTTTATTTGTAATAAATTGACAAAAAAATCTAAAATCCTAATAATATTTTGTCATTCTGGAGGACTGGGTGCTTCTTGATGTGCAGAAAAAATAAATTTAAATGATTTTAGCTCAAGGCTGCAACAAAACAAATTATGAAAAAGTGAAGGGGTTTGAAAAACTGAAGGGGTCTATCTATCTATCTATCTATCTATCTATCTATCTATCTATCTAGTAATTACATATTCCTAACGATACGTGTGCACAACAAAAAAGAAAATATGCTACGTCCGTTCCTTTGCATGCAAAGACTGTAGATTGTTTCTAAGTTCTGCATTAAGCAGAGTCTGCGTGGGAACACAATGTTTCTTGTGCTCCTGTTACAAAAACGTTGAGGATTAATAAACAAAGAAAACTAAATAGAAACAAGGTGTAAAGTTCTGGTTGTTCTTTCATCCATTTAAAAAGTTAACTGCAACGTTTTAAAAAATACGAAACCAGAATAAAACACACAACAACACTGCCGAATTTTTTTTTGTGCACTTCCAGTTTTAACCGCCTAAGAAACTGGATGGTTCACACCTCTAAGCAGAACAGACACTAAATGACAGCTGGATATAAAAAGAATAAGAGATCTTACAATATACAAATCGGGGTCCGAGTAAGACTTGAGCTGGAGTTAAGAGGTACATGTTCGTCTGTTAAACTGTGGACCCCCTTCAGTAATCAAAACCCCAGTTTATAAACGCACAGAGGCACATACATTCCGTGTATTTAGCACATAGCCGATAAGGGGGAGATCTGGTTTTTGGAATCAGTTCGCCATCGATGAGGCTCATCCAGCGTCACTCGTTCGCTCTTCGTCCTCCTATGACCGGTCCTACTTCCCCTCACACTTGTCCACTTGTCTTCGTTTTTTACGAGGTCGGTTTCTTCATCTGTCGATCTCTCTCTCTCTCTCTATCTATCTTCTCTCTCCCTCCCCTGTGACTGCACGTTTTTTGGTTCACTTTGTCAATGCAGCTTTGATCAGGTGAAGTTATTGTTGGCTTGAAATAATAAACTGTATGAGCGGAATTAAAGTTTATTTTGTTTCCTCTCCAAATCGGCTCATTTGTACTTACCCAGGATAGCAGGTGTGTGGGAATAGTCTTGGTCAGTCAGTCAGTCATTTTTCAACCCGTGGTGCGGCTGCATAATCAATTTGTGCCTTTTTTAAACCTAAAAAAAACAGTTTCTGTAATACCGTTTACTACACTTAATATTATAAAAAAAGATTTTATTTTTGAATTAATTTTTATCATATAATGTGGCACCACCAAAATCTTCTCCCCAGTACCCCCACACCCACAAATACGGAACTACGGGGGTCGTCATTGTACAGGGTGTTTCAGGGTTCTGAACGCTCAAAGAACACTTAATTCATTTGATGTACAAGCTGGGGTTTTCGGACATCCATGAACATGTTGATTTATTACCGTGCGAACACGCTCTTGAAATACTAGTTTAAAAAAACATGTTAAATGGATTGGTGGGTAGTTATTTTCCTTAAAAAATTTAAAATGGTAATCCTAATATTGAAATCGCTTATAAATTGTTTATGGAGATTAATACCTCATATCAAGTAAATTTTGCCAAACATGACAAATACCAATTCACCTTCTCTTCCTTGGCCATGTAATTTTGTTAAAGCCGCTTAGTCCAGACTAGGGTCGCCGGTGGTCGGTGCTGAAACCAACCCCAGCTAGCAAGGCAAGGCAGGAACAAGCCCTGGACAGGGCACCAGTGAACACACACACATACCCACTAGTGTCAGTCCACATCACCTGCATGTCTTTGCAGGGTGGGAAGTAACCGGAGCACCCGAAGGAACCGCAGGCAGACCTGGCGAGAACATACAGGATGTGAACGCTGGTCTCTTTACTGCGAGGCAAAAGCGCTATCACTGCGGCACCCTCCCTTACTTAGTGTAGGCAATAATTTAAACTTCTAGAACCAAAAACGGTTCCCCTGTGGCGTCGCTCTGATGAACCACTTTGGCACCTTTATTTCTAAAGAGTGCACATGCGGCCAATATGCAAACGCCATGCAAGTAATGCAAACTACGGGACTTCGTTATAAAAGTCGGAATACCCGGAGAGAACGTGCAGACTCCACACAGACGACTGCAGTCGGGCGAATGCCAACAATAACACGAAATATTCAAAACTAGCGATTTTGACAACCTTGGCCATCTTGCGAATTATTTAAAATATCCTGGCAGACAAACCTGACACGCTTGTACTTCCCCAATATTGTTATAATCACTGCAGACATTTAAATGAATACTTGAAAGGAACGTTTCAGTAATCTCAAGAAATGGATTACCCACCGGGGCAGAAGAATGTCGAAAGGTTCGAGCTGACAGCAGTGACTCGTCCGCGATTTATGGGATGGTTGAGTAGCATACGAGATGAGGCTTTGCTTTATTCACTTCACCGAATGGATGTGTCGCTCGGTTCTATATTTACTCGGTGCCATCGGTTCGAGCCCTGACTGTATGCGCTTGCACGTTACTCTCTTTTACCCACCGAGTAACGTGTCAGAGTCACGGGTACCTCAAAGGTGGTGCTGTGGGTGCCCTTTTGCCCAACATAAGGTTCATTCCTATCTTGCGCAACATTTTTCCTCATCACCCTTGTGTCGCATCCGTTTAGTTGAAATCGTTATTTTTTGGTGTCGGGATTATTGGTGGTTTTGAACTTGCCCCATAACAGTGCTTGGAAAGTGAACTGTCCGTTTTTAACTTTGCTTTATAGTTCAAAGCACCAAGACAGGAAAATCCGTGGGAGTAGCTGTTTTGAGAATAGTCCTGGATTAAGAAGGAAAACCAAGGCCATCCGAATATATATTTAAATGTGGATAAAAAAGAAAAAAAATCTGCGACAAAGCGAAACTAAAGCCCTTATTTTGGTTGTTGCCCACAAGCCCGATTGCAAACCATTAATTTCTGGCGTTTTAATGAAAGGTTTCGCGCTCACTTTACAATGTGAAGTTACCTTACCCCGTAATCATGTGTCATTACGCGGTACAGTGTAAACGTGCCATACATCCCAAAGCTGCGATTGTCCGACTTGGCATCTCGTCGCTGAATTAGGCACTACAACGTCTTCGTCTCCCTTACCATGTGGGTGTCCTTCTGATTTTACAACAGCCCAAATAAGATCGTCTGCTTGGTGTTGGTACTGGTTATAAGGCACTCAACCATTAAAAAAGAAAAAAGAATAAGACGCGCTGAGTTATCAGGGGTATCCGAAAATTAATCTGAGATCATTCAAAATATGGGTACCCAGTTTTATGATAATCGGATTGCCATATCATGGTACATAACCTCTATACAAATATAGCATGTGTATTGTGAGCTCTGCCGAAAATGTTTTACGCTTTAGCACATTGAAGTATTTGCTCAGAGATTAAAAAGGATGATACTAAAAAGTAAAAACTCCTTAGCTGAGATTTAGTTTTATTGTACAGGTGGCTCATTTTAGGAAGCGGTGCATTTTGCGGTGTGACGTAATCCAGTCTTTGTAGCGCAGAAGCCA
This sequence comes from Polypterus senegalus, assembly GCF_016835505.1. Taxonomy (NCBI): domain Eukaryota; kingdom Metazoa; phylum Chordata; class Cladistia; order Polypteriformes; family Polypteridae; genus Polypterus; species Polypterus senegalus. The sequence goes on from NC_053159.1 coordinate 132,580,813, forward strand.
CGTGCGGTTGGACCGGGTCTTTTGTTTCAAACGAGTAAAGCCCCCAATTTCACGCAATCCCTCCGCCCCCTGATCCCGCCCCTCAGTCTTACACACGCTCACTTTCTCCGTGCCGCATATATGAGCGCCGCTCGTTCCATTAAACCATTTACACTCAGTTGCTTTTCTTCTCTCTTTCTTTTCACAGACCATGGCGCAATGTATGAAATCTCTGTGGAAGCTGAAAAGTACGTTTGTGCTATTTTTCACCCCGCTGATACTTTTGCCTCTGCCTCTCCTCATTAAAACTAAGGTAAGAGTTGACAACGCTTACAGTGCATATATCTGGTTATAAAAATCTGTCAGTGTAATATGTTTGCTGTCATTAATAGGATGTCACGTATGATTTTAATACTTATACGCTTTGCCTCATGTTAAACTTTGGTAATCACCTCCCTTTCCACCATCGTGTTATATTAAGTACAAATAGCTTATTGGCCTATACAGTAATATGAAGTATTCGAATTTAAAGCAATAACTGGTTAATATCGCTAATATTCACATCATAACATTTTCCCATTCGCTTAATCCAGTTAAGTGTTGCTGGGGGCCAAAACTCATCCTGGCATCACTGGGCGCACGGCAGGTGCATGTCCTGTCCTGGACTGATCCTGACCTGCATAGAAGGAAACATCACGAAGAGACAGGGAGAACATGCAGACTCCGCACTGATAACGATTTGAAGGCATGACTCTGGTTTCTTGAAACAGCTGCCCCAGCCAGTCAGGATATTTGTGACTGTCTATATTTTATATAAACACCATAGAAAGTTTATTTTATTTATTTTTTAACCTAATGAAGTCACACTTCCGACCCATCAAGTAAACGGCGAATACTGGTCTTTATCTTTTAAATTACATGTATTCAGCTAAACCTCATAACAACAAAACCTCTTGAGATGAAAATTTTATAATTTTACAGGTATATCTACCAATAACTATTAAAGAAAAGTAACGATCACATCCGCTTTTGAAGTATATTGCTCTGTTCTTAGACAAGACTTTAGGACACACTGTATACTGCCTGAACTTTTTAACTTGCAAGGTTCTTTAGTCTCTTTGCACACCTGCATGCAATTATATATCACCTACCCGTATGAGCCCAGATTTATTATATTTTATTGTTACGTATATCAATTATAGTTATTTATTTTGGCTCTTCTGCAGTGGAAAACACAGGATTTCACCACACCGGTGGATGAAGGTCTACCTCCGCTCTGACCTTAGGGAGAGCGAGTGGTGGGAAACCTTTAATAACGTGGACAGGTATCGAAAGACATCCTGCCCGTCGATTTTCTTAAGTCCTTGAGTAGTAAACAGAAGTTCAAAATGACACGGAGCCTGCAGTTTCAGAAACGTATAGGGCAGAAACCGAACCTGAAGGAAAACTCAGGTCGTTGTCAAGTTACGATCATCCGCGTCGAAACACTCCGGCAAGTTAACGCAGAGTCTGTTAAACTATGGATCTGTTGTATTTAATGGTGATCGGTCGTGGATGGTTTGCGAATTGGACCGTGATGGGTTGCAATGGGTTCAATAAACAATCGTAATCTTCCTCGATTACCCAATGCTCTGGCGATCGTCCATGATTCTCCATATGGAACACCATCCGCCCAGTCTGCCGATCTCCCGGGAATTCAACATGAAATGGGTCTCGAAGACATCAAAAACGGCAAGACGTTTAAGAAACTCCGAGTTAGAATATTAAAGTCGCATGCAAAGCAGACTGTTAGAAATTGTGCATACTGGAGAGTTAAAGTCACCCGGTGTTCCGGAGCTGTAAGGCTGCAGAGCTAACTGCTGCGTCACTTAGCAATTGCAAAGTTATCTGAACGCGACTCCATTAAGTCATAAAGAGGCAGTATGCGCAAATGTACGCTATACATAAGCAGGTTTATCGCTTTTAAGCGTGTTATGCCATCATTTTAGGTATACTTTTTTAAACTTAAATATTAACAGGTATCCAAATATACGAATGCTTAGTACTGTATAAAGATTTTTAGAGTTGATGTTTTAAATAACTTAGCTCAGCTTTCTTTTGTTGTTTGTCTCATTAAAGTTTCATTCCTGCTTTGAGCGTATTGGAAATAAAAATGAATGGATACAGCTACACTGAAATATTATTTTTTATTCTCAAAATGTTTGATAACGCTTGTGACTATTTTTCACCCCTTCCGTCGTCTAGATTTTGTTTAAGTAATACGTGACTACAACCATTCGTTAAAATGTTCATTTGTGAGGCGAACCGAGTGCACCGTTAACGCAGATGCTGCCTCAATGTGGAGTTTGCACCCCCAAGTCTCCGTGTTTTTCTTCTTTTTTTCTTTTCTGGGTATTCTGGTTTCTCACTTACTTATTAAACGTGCCCTTTACGACTAAGTGTTGGTGTGATTGCAATGGCCAACTGGCTTAACGCAATATGTTACAAGGTTAGGCTTCAGCTCCGAGGCGAGTTCGAGGATGGCTGATGGTTAATCCGGAAAGCTGTAGTTCGGTGCAGAAATCCTCTGTGGTCGGGACGGCTATTCATTTTGGGGTACATTTACGCACGCTGCCCACTCTCATTCATTTTGGGTAGAGGTGCCTAATAACTAAACGTGCAGTTGGTGACCTGAGACTAAACTGGAGCATTTGGACGAAACCCCTACGTAAAAGCGATGAACATGTCTGTTCCACAAATGGAGCGAATGTTTAATATGCTGACCAGTTAATGAACCTGTATAGTCTGCACCGTGAGGCAGGGGTACAAAGCGCTGGGGTACACAACGTGTGCATCTGAAGTTTATATGAGAAGCGTGAGAATAATGTTGTGTCTGATAACTTCGAAATTATCAGCCTTATAAATGTGCGGTTGCGTTTGTATTAAGCCGATGTCACATTACACGACTCCTAGTCTGATGCGATGTTAGCTTTCACGACTTTGGTTGCCAGATCCGGAGCACGTCAGTTAATTACACATCTAGTATTGCTGGGCATTTTTACACGGCAAATAATTGTATGAAGGAGTCGGTGCTGTGGAAAGGGTTTACAGGTACAGTGAGTTCAGACACATTCCCCCAATCACCTTCCACCCCCCTTATCCCCTTTTTTCTTATTCTGATGTGGAAAGTAACACAAGAGGCACCACACAGTCAAGTCCCTCTTCTGTTTGACAGGTCAAAAACGCCCATATTGTGTTCCTTCGTCCTCATTGCTGCATCATATGCATTGAACTCTCTGGTGAGCTCTCATACACACAAGCTCTGCATCTATGACTTTAGACATCTGAGCCGAGGACTTGGTATGTCACACAACACAACTGTTAGTAATGGGACAGCGACTGCCTCTGACTCAATAAGGTTATGTAAATGACATCTATGATAGAAAGTCACTGAAAACGTTGTGTAATGTGACATGGTTTTCATGTCTTTCATATAAATGTTACCCCAATGGTAGCAAAATTAACAGAAACCTAGAAACATCCACCTTAAAAAAAAGAATCAGTGTGCCTATCTGGTTGCTAATGTCTCTGTCTTTACAAATCTTATACCAAATGGCATAAAACAGGGGCATGAGCATTGCAGGGAGTACTGCAAATGTTAACGCCGAGGTTTGCATTGATTACTTAGATTTCAGTTTTGAGGGGTAGCAAAGCTAGTTCAAAATAAACTGTAGTGTGTTTCTTGCACAAGAAAAAGAAATTGTTTATCCAAGTGAACTAAAGAAAAAACCTTTTGCTCAAGTGGTTGTTAATATTCATGATTATGTCTTGAGGCAAAATGTTTCGCTATCAGGCAAAAGGGATAAACACTCCCTGGATGCAGTGCCCACACATTTCTAAGCACACTCACGTGCACAATGGTCTTCGGGTCAATACCTCACACAGAGATGGGGAAGACACTCAACCTCCATAAAATGTGCTCAAAACTGGAAATGGAAGCCAGCACTTTAGAAGAGTGAAGCAGCTCTGCTCACCACTGAGCCACCCATTTCCTAGGTAGGCCTGTTTTAGAAGGAAACTCCACCACTAATCATCTATGGTGCCAAAGCATTTGCACTCTAGTAACACACTCGCCTGATGTCAATGTGTCCTATTCTTTTGCGGGAGTGTAATTTTCCAATAAAAACATGTCTTGTGTAAGATTTTCAACACCAACCACCACGCTACCAAACCCACACCATGTCTCTATGTTTGTGTTATATGATGCTAGGCTGCCAACATTCACTCCCAATCATCATTCATCAATCATCAGCCTCCCTTCTTGCAATTTGTTGGCATGCTGGGAAATGCCTTTCAGTTATCTGTCACGACTCTTTTGAATTACATGGTGGCGATCTGCACTTCTGCGAACCCTAAAATTATACCCTTCTCCATGCAGATCACTTACTCTGCCTGACCTTCATTCCTGCACTACCGCAAATCTCCAATTGAACAACTCCCAATTACACCAATCACAGTTTACTTTTGAATTTTGCTAGGACAACAGCATTCCTCCTCCATCCATCCATCCATTATCCAACCTGCTATATCCTAACTACAGGGTCACGGGGGTCTGCTGGAGCCAATCCCAGCTAACACAGGACACAAGGCAGGAAACAAACCCTGGGCAGGACGCCAGCCCACCGCAGGCATCTCTCCTCCATTGTCATTATTTTAAGAAGTTTCTTTGTGTGCTTGTGCTGTAACAGAAAAGCTTCTTAGTCAATATGGTGGCTGCAAGTACTGCCCAAGAGGACAGGGCAGGACCAAAGTTGTCAGGGAATGGAGTCAGGAGGACAGATGGAAGCAGGGTTGGCAGGGAGGACGGTGCATACAGCAGAAGTGGCAGCGTGATGTGTGGCGTAGTCAGAGCAGGGTAGTCGCTGAGAAGGTGGACAAGATGGCAGCAAGGCATGTGTATGGCCAAGAGGGTGGAAATCAATATGCACAGAAACTGGAGCAATGGCAAAACAAGTATGGAATATATGCACAAATACAATTTTCCCATATATACACTTTTTAAATGTTAGTGAAAGATTTAATTTCATGCTGGAAATTCTGCTATGTAGTAGACATGATCGCCAACTCCACTAATTTGAAGGTCTGGATCATTTCATATTATGAGGCCTTCTGTTGTTTGAGAAGATGGGTCAAAACAAAGGGTGGCGCATGAAAAACTTAACCGTCTCGGAATGGCTGGCTCGCGCTATTATACAAGCGGGTGCCGTCACAATCGCGGAGCCTCATTGTTGAAACAGGGCCAGCAGCCCCAACTGTGCATTAGTAAGGAAGCTGTGAGCCACCCGGAAGATGTATTCTCTGCAACAGAGGATTGGATAGTGGAGGCTTAAATGTCTACCGGTTCTTTAAAGGAAATGCGGGACATTTTTGCACAGAGGTTTCCTGGCGTAAACCTACCAGCAAAGAGCAGGACTCACGAGATGGTGAAGAAGTGGCGTAAGACTGGGTCAGTTGCAAGCTGCAAAAAGAATCGGGCCCCGTTGCTAGTTTCGTCTACGGGCTAAGAAACATACGTCGACGTTGGAGCCAGAGATGGTTCGGTTTTTCGTGTGCCACCCTGTATATTTCATATGTAGAATAGCATGTAAAATATAATGTTTAGAGCAGCAGTTATTAATATGAGGTCCGTGGGGCTCCATGAATGGGTTTAAGTGGGTTCCTGATGGTCAGATAAAAATTAACATTTATATTCATTGTACAGTCTGGTACAGTTGATTTAGAATAGATGTAGTAGATTTGTTTTAATTGGCACAAGAGGGTTGTATTTCATAATTATAATGAGCGGCCATTACTTTTTGCATAAAAAAGAAGTGTTTTTTTAAGATTGTTTACTTTAAAGTGTAATAATACTTTGTATATGACAATCAAATCTCGATAAATAAAGTACATTATATTCATTGCATGCAAAGTTTTTTTTTAAGTGAATATTTCTGGGGAAGGGGGTCCATAGCTTTCATCACATTCTTAAAGGGGTCAATGACTCAAAAAAGGTTAAGAATCACTGGTTTAGAGCCTCTAGAATATAATATACAGATAATATAATATACAGATTGTATGACAGTGTCATTTGACTTAGGTTTAACTTTATGCACTTTGGCATAAAGTCAAGAAATACAGCTAAAGGGCTAAAGTAAGCTGTCAATCAGCCCCTACATCCAGACCTCCAAGGTTAGCCCCAGGCCAAAGATTCTGCTAGCCCCCCTGCTCATAGGGCCTGAGCCTGATAAGGCTGCATCAGGGTGGAGAAGGAAGAAACAAAGATGGCAGAGGGAAAGGAGTGATGGCACATCTGGAGCAGGAAAATGGAGTAGTGGCAGAGACCACAGGGTGTCAGATAAGGAAGGGAGGGAGAGTGAATGGTATGCTATAGTGGTAGGTATAGGGCAGGGGTCTCCAACACATTGCTCACAAGCTACTGGTAGCTCGCCACCCCTTTCCAAGTATCTCGTCAAAGGGTTAATGAATCCTAAATAAATTTTAAAACTTAATTTGTCAAATCAGGGGTAGGCGATCTTTCCAAAAAAATCAAATCACAATCCACAATCTGAATTGCAATCTATCTTTTCAATTTTTTAAGAGAATATCCGGACTCAAACTCAACAAGACCTATAAGTAACACTTTATTTTAAATATCAAACAAAGTTGAATTCAATTGTTTTCTTATTTGCTAGCTAAACAGAGTTAAGGAACACACCACAAAGCTAGTGAGTGAGCGAGGAAGGCCCCTCTCCTCGGCCTGCGTGTTTCTCAGATTCTCGCAAATAAATCGGTACCGCAAGCAAACTATGATACATAGCGCAATGAGAGAAGTCGCAAAATCAACCAGGATGTTCAAGCAAATTATAGAAAAAAACCTGATCTAAATCTGTTCAGTAGTTCTTGCGTGAAAAGTGGACAGACAGACAGATATTGGATTTTATATACTGTATTATATATTAGTAAACCATGGACCCCCGTAACCCTGTAGTTAGGATATAGCGAGTTGGATAATGGATGGATGGATATTAGTAAACCTTCAAAATAGTGTGCAGTTAAAGTCTCAATGTCATTCTCAGCATTTCTGGAGCTTAGCAGAGCCAGATAACTATAAGAATCTTCACCAAGCAGCTCTGAAAATGTCTGCTTTGTTTGGGTCTCCATACCTCTGAGAGTCTGACATGAATGTCATTAAATCAAAGTTCAGAACAAGACTGACAGATGAACACTTAAATGACTCCAGAAGAGTGAACCTAAATGGCTACACTCCACCATACACCTCTCTTGTTGACTCCATGCAGTGCCAGTCATCTGACTAACTAAAAAACACATCACACATGCAACTGGTCATGTGAATACTCTTGTGAAGAGAAACAGTGACATGGAACAAAATGACAAATGAATAAGTAATATCTGTGTATTTGGAAATGCATTGTTTTGTTTGGACAGCATTCATGTTTTAATTCAATAGTGTGAGATACATTTGAAAATGCATGCAGACATACAAAATGCACTTGCTGGTGAACTAAATATTTTCTGTGATGTTTTAATGCAAAATGTGAGTTGTGGACACCAACATTTTGTAAATGTTCAGACAAAACAAGCTTATTCAGTTTATTTGGGTTGAAATAAGCTATGAGAATAAACGTTAGAAAACATGAGTAGCTCTCGGCCGTTTTCATTTTGTAAAAGTAGCTCTCAGGGAGAAAAGGTTGGAGACTCCTGGCATAGGGCATAGAAAACAGAACAGGGATAACAAAGAGGCAAAAGTAGGTACAAACACGGCAGGACTGCAGCAAAGACGAGGCAGCAGGAGTGGGACAGGAGCGCAGTAAGGGTGACAGTCAGCTCGGGACGGTGAGTGGTGTGGGTGAACGGGAAGGAGCAGGAATGGCAATCCAGACAGTGGATGGGCTGGCAAGTTAACTGCACGAGGAGCAGCATTCCTGCGGATGGAAGAGAAAATTCATTTGCTTCTTTTGCTAGAAGCTATAAATATGGCAGCTGTATTTTTTTTATCTGAACTTTTCTTTTTCAATGGACCAGAATGAAGTAGAAATGACAAACGCAATGGATAATTAGTTCATTACTTTATTTAAGGCCAGACATGAGTGGCCATTTACTATTTTTAGCAGGGCTCTTTAGGGTGGGGCAGCACGGTGGTGTAGTAGTAGCGCTGCTGCCTTGCAGTAAGGAGACCTGGGTTCACTTCCTCCCTGCGTGGAGTTTGCATGTTCTCCCCGTGTCTGCGTGGGTTTCCTTCAGGTACTCCGGTTTTCTGCCACAGTCCAAAGACATGCAGGTTAGGTGCATTGGCAATCCTAAATTGTCCCTAGTGTGTGCTTGGTGTGTACCCTGCGGTGAGCTGGTGCCCTGCCTGGGATTTGTTCCTGCCTTGCCCCCTGTGCTGGCTGGGATTGGCTCCAACAGACCCCCGTGACCCTGTAGTTAGAATATAGCGGGTTGGACAATGACTGACTGACTCTTTAGAGTTAACAGCTGCCCTTTAGAGTCCGTTTGTATATACAAATACAAATATAATTTCAAACTTATTATCATAAATAAATACCAAGGGCTGTGGATGAAACTAAGCTGTAAATAATGTAAATAGTCATTCCAACTTGCAACACTGTCTTTGCTGGCAGGGAGTAAACTAATTTGCAACACTTTACGAGAATGTGATGGGGCTTTCAGCCAAAAACATTTGCCAAAAAAAAGAAAAGAAAAACAAAGAAAAGAATGAAGCTTCCGGTTTATCTAGGGTACACAGTTTTCTCTGTCCAAAGGATTACTGCTCTGGGGGCATGTACGGGGGGCTCTGTAGCTGGTGTTAGTACGGAACTTATGACTGCATAACATCCATGGCCTGAATGAAAACTGACATAGAGTGGCGAGTCTGAAACCAAAGTTAACCTGCATTGGCATGAGAAGAGCACTGAGAGCAAAAAGAAAATAGAAATGAACTTGTCTATATTATCTCAGCAGCGTGCAGGCACATAAACCCATGCAGAGTCTGTCCTCTATGTCTGTCTTGAAGTTCTCTCATCAATTTGACAACAAATTCACAAAGATCACCATTCCAGATAAACCAGAAGTACAATAAATTCTTTAGTTTATCCATTCTTTCAACCAGTACAGGATCAAAATGAATAGGGGCCATCCCAACAGCATCGAGAAAAGAGCATAAACCGTCCTGAGATGGGATTGCAATCCATCATAATCAATACTCAATGACATGATGGGCCAAATCCAAATGTGAGATACTAAGCCGAGCATCACATCTTAAATTGTGAGAATGTAATGAACATCTGGAGGAAACATGTCTTAGTGCAAGGACATCACAATTACATCAGATTCTGTCCACTGTCAGGTAGCAACACCATATGGTATGCCATAGTTTCATGATTATAAAACAGTTGAGTAATGTATCCGATTTGTTAGTCTACTTTAATTTGGGGAGGATAAAAGAACATCCTGCAGCCTATGGGAGACTGAATCCTGCTTTGTGTCCAGTGCTGCTTGGATAGGCCCTGGCCCTTGCGGGTCTGAATCAGATAAGAAGGTTACAAAATGGATGGGTAGACAGAAATAAAGAGAGAGTCCATGGGCGGAGTCCACATATATACAAAATAAATGGCGTATGCTTCAGTTATGTACTACTGCAGTTCAAGCTGTTCATTCATTTAATTTTCAAAACTGATTATTTAGATACAGTGCCATAGATGCCTGGACTGTACCACAGCTACCACCCTAAATGTTGTGCCAGTCTAGCACATATAAATTAATTTCTAATAATAAGTGTAGTGGTCATCCAAGAGAATAACAGGCTCGAAGGAGGGAGAATTTTTGGTGCACCAACACAGCCATCCCTGTTTACTTCTTAGTCCAAACAAAAACAAATGTATGATGGTATAAAAGAAAAAAACAAACAACAATTGCCATGACAAATTAGGCTTTCTGGTCTGCCTTTGGGAAGTTCTGGAGCTCATTAGCTCTGGCCGTTCTGGGTAGAAGTGACACCTCCTTTAGGGTGGTCATGCTTTTGTAGCCCAGCCCTCTGATGTGTATGCATGACTCATATACTGTATATATATATATATATATATATATATATATATATATATATATATATATATATATATATATATATATATATATATATATATATATACTCAGCATAAAAAGAAACGTCCTCTGACTTTCAACGGTTTTTACTTTCAGTAAACTTAATGTGTAAATATTTGTATGAACACTAAAAGAGTCAACACCATAAGACATAAACTAAAAATGTTTCACAATGTGTCCCTGAATGAAGGGAGGCTCAAAATCAAAAGTAACAGTCAGTATCTGGTGTGGCCACCAGCTGCTTGAAGTACTGCAGTGCATCTCCTCCTCATGGACTGGACCAGATTTGTCAGTTCTTGCTGTGAGATGTTACCCCACTCTTCCACCAAGGTACCTGCAAGTTCCTGGACATTTCTGGGGGGAATGGCCCTAGCCCTCACCCTGCGATCCAACAGGTCCCAGACGTGCTCAATTCCTTCGACGATAAACACGAATCCGTCCATCACCCCTGGTGAGACAAAACCGTGACTCATCAGTGAAGAGCACTTTTTGCCACTCCTGTCTGGTCCAGCGAAGGTGGGTTTGTGCCCATAGGCGGCGTTGTTGCCGGTGATGTCTGGTAAGGACCTGCCTTACAACAGGCCTACAAGCCCTCAGTCCAGCCTCTCTCAGCCTATTGCAGACAGTCTGAGCACTGATGGAGGGATTGTGTGTTCCTGGTGTGACTCGGGCAGTTGTTGTGGCCATCCTGTACCTGTCACACAGGTGTGATATTCGGATGTACTGATCCTGTGCTGGTGTTGTTACACGTGGTCTTCTACTGCGAGGATGATCCGCTGTCCTTCCTGTCTCCCTGTAGCGCCGTCTTAGGCATCTCACAGTGCGGACATGGCAATTTATTGCCCTAGCCACATCAGCAGTCCTCATGCCTCCCTGCAGCATGCCTAATGCACGTTCACGCAGATGAGCAGGGACCCTGGGCATCTTTCTTTGGGTGTTTTTCACAGTCGGTAGACAAGTCTCTTTAGTGTCCTGCGTTTTAGAACTGTGACCTTAAATGCCTACTTTCTGTAAGCTGTTAAGGTCTTAACGACCATTCCACAGGTGCATGTTAATTAATTGATTATGGTTAATTGAACATGCATGGAAAACATTGTTGAAACCCTTTACAATGAAGATCTGTAAAGTTATTTGGATTTTTAAAACATTATTGTTGAAATACACAGTCCTGAAAAAGGGACGTTTCTTTTTGCTGAGTATATATGTATATATATATATATATATATATATATATATATATATATATGTATATATATATATATATATATATATATAATACTTTATATATATACAAGCTGTGCAAAGACAGGTTGAAATCTAAGTTACAAATGTAGATCTCAGTGTTAATGTTTACACTGCATATGTCTCTGTTATAATTTATTTGGTATAGGATTTATAAAAGCAGTGTTAACATTTGTGATGCGTCATCTTTTGGATTGACAGAGACATTGCAACTGGATGAACACACAGGCAGACACGCATACACTTATCCTTTAATTAAGGTGGATTTATATTATATATTACCTGCCAAATAATACAATATATATAAATAGTAAACCAATAGGCATTCCTATTGTTGGGGTGCCGACAGTTTACCAAAAGGATTGTCTAAAGTAGTGGCCCCTGTGCCTTTAAACAAACAAAAAGTATTCTGCCCTTCTCACACTCAGGACTTCACCAACACAGAACTCTGAGTTCTCAGTCTACTTGTTTTGCATTCGTCAAAAGATGACCTCTCTCTTTGTGTGCCTCATTTATACTCGGGCAGGCTCCCAGATGGGGACAGTACTCCCACCACCTGGCTGGGGGTCTGGCTAGGCATCATCTCCAGGTGATAGCTCCATGCTATAGAAGAAACAAAGGACATAGTTAGTGACAGCACCCCCTTTTGCCCAACGATGGTAGTGCTTGGCTTACCTGAGACCCCAGTGGATCCCTAAGTGTGCATGTATGACAATATATAAATATATGTATATACTAGGGGGCTTTGCCCCCTGCTTGTTTCACTCACCCATAAGGGGGCGCGCTATGCTCCAGCCATTTCACATCTCTGCCACTCATGTTGTGAAGGGGGCTGAACACACGCTAAGGAGATGTGGACGGATAAGCTGCTGTCTTTCTGCTGCTGTTGCCGAGCTGCATGATCTGCATATCACATACCACATTTAAAAGCCTGTACAGCAGTTGTCCTTTTGTCTCACTGCCTTGTCTCACGTGACATCAAAGTGTCTCTCACAGGACTCTCGCGAGACGTCAAAGTGTCTTCCGAGAAGATTACGCATCGACCCACGATTTTTTTATTATAATAAAAGAGATATATGTACATATATATATATAATTTGTGGAACAAGACACAGACAGACGGACAACGTTTTGTCACCCGACGCACACATTTATTCACACTAATATTTACAGTTCAAATGCACAACCCAGTGCCTCAGCACCAATCACCCCAAAATCCAGGCCTCTTCCATCAGTGCCTCTCTCTTCAGGCCACCTTCACTCCTCTCCAGCAAGACTTTGTCCACTCCTCACCCGACTCCAGCCATCATATGAAGGAAGGCGGCCCCTTTTATAGCCACCTCCAGTAACCTTCCGCCGACACACCCCTGTGTGGCGGAAGCTCCGGCTGTGTACCCGGAAGCACTCTGGGTGTCCTCGATCCTCTTCCCCCCAGCGCTTCCGGGTGTGGAGGAAGTGCTGAGGTCCAGGGCGCCCCCTGGCGGTGACCACGGGCCCCTACAGGGTTGAGCTTCCAAGCTCTGCACCCATGGTCCCAAACGCAACCAGGGCGGTTGCCCCCTCATGGTCTGGAGGAGGCACAAGCCCTCCTCTGGTCCTCTTGGGCGTCCCAGCTGGGTACCACCCCCAGCCGCATGCCACAATATATATATATATATATATATATCTATATATATATATATATAGTAGGTCCTGTAGACAGTGAGTAGATTCACTCTGGTTTTAGTAACAGCAGAGTTAGCCTGTGGAATCTATTGGAAAGAAAAGCAAGACATGCCATATTTTTGCAACAGCATATTTTGCCCGTGGAGCTGTATGCACATTCAGGTTCCTTCAAGTTGACACCTGAAGAATTCTTGGAACAAATGTGGAAAACTACTAGTATTGTAAGCAAGGCACTAAAACCAAAATACCATTCTGCTGATATTGTGGATTATTTGGAAAGAACTTCTCATAAGTTGACATGGTGATTATTACAACAGATGGTTGAGTCATTAAGGTGTTGTCAATGTGTACTCCTTGATTTAGACCAGCTACAAGCTATTTTTTATATGCCCAACCTGGATATATAATAAAGCTGAATGTGTGCGTGTGTGTTAGTTTGTCCAGTACTCAAATCCTCACCATTGAACCTATCATCACAAAATTTTGCAAAGAGTCCCAATTTCTACAGGGGAAGACTGTAAGCTATGTTTCATTCCAGAATTTAGTCAGAGACCCCACACCAGGCAGCAGTGGGTACCTGTGCTTGTGTTTGTCTGGTATGCAAATCCACACCATTGAACCCACCTCCACAACATTTTATGCTGATTCCCCATTTGTAAAAGTGGACACCCAGGTCCAGAGCCACCGTTATAGCGAATTTGGCTGAGAAAAACCCAGCCACATGGGTTAGCTACCGAACAGTCAGTTGGTGCACAAATAAGTTTGGCTGGGAGACACCACAAGGTATGTTTCATTCTGAAATTTGGTTGGTGCCCGCTTTCCAACCATATATACATATATATACACCATATATATATATATATATATATATATATATATATATATATATATATATATATATATATATATATATATATATATATATATATATATATATATATATATATTTATATTATTGGGGTGTCAAACAGGCAAATACATTGATTTTCTGAATATATAAAGTCAGAACTTGAATATATAAAGTCATTTCTGAATATATAAAGTCAAAACTTGAATATATAAAGTCAGCGTCGGAATATATAAAGTCATTCCCGAATATATAAACTTAAACCTTGAATATATAAAGTCAAAACCTGAGTATATAAAGTCAGCGTTGGAATATTTAAAGTCAAAACTTCAATATATAAAGTCAGCGTCGGAATATACAAAGTCAGAGCTGCAATATCCATCCATTTCTCAACCCGTTGAAGCTGACCACAGGGTCATGGGGGTCTGCTGGAGCCAATCCCAGCCAGCACTGGGCGCAAGGCAGGAACCAATCCTGGGCAGGGTACATGCATCATTTTCAAAACATTAACCGAACAGTGTTTTTTTAATTTATTTTTCTGAATACGTTTTTTTTTTACTTATTTCATTTTTTTTAGTTTACTAAAAATGTGCCTGAGTCGTTTCAATCAATATACACGTATTTTGACTTTGACTTTATATATTCAGGAATGAGTTTATATACTCCGATGTTGACTTTATATAATCAGGAATGACTTTAAATTCCGACGCTTACTTTATATATTCAAGTTTTGACTTTATATATTACGACAGTGACTTTATATATTCGGAAATGACTTTATATATTCAAGTTTTGACTTTATATATTCTGATGCCGACTTTATATATTCAGAAAATCAATGTACAGTATTTGCCTGTTTGGCACCCCATAATATGTATGTATGTATGTATGTATGTGTATATATATATATATATATATATATATATATATATATATATATATATATATATGTATGTATGTATGTGTATATATATATAAACTGCTCAAAAAAATTAAAGGAACTCTTTCAAAACACATCAGATCTCAATGGGAAAAAGAAATCCTCCTGGATATCTATACTGATATAGACTGGGTGATGTGTTAGGAATGAAAGGATGCCACATCGTTTGATGGAAATGAAAATGATCAACCTACAGAGCCCTGAATTCAAGGACGCCCCAAAAATCTGAGTGAAAAAATGATGTGGCAGGCTAGTCCATTTTGCCAAAATTTAATTGCAGCAACTCAAAATTGTACGCAGCACTTTGTATGGCCCCTGTGTTCTTGTATACATGCCTGACAACATCGGTGCATGCTTCTAATGAGATGACAGATGGTGTTGTGGGGATCTCCTCCCAGATCTGGACCAGGGCATCACTGAGCTCCTGGACAGTCTGAGGTGCAACCTGGTGGCATTGGATGGACCAAAACATAATGTCCCAGAGGTGTTCTATTGGATTTATGTCAGGAAAGTGTGGTGGCCAGTCAATGGTATCAATTCCTTCATCCTCCAGGAACTGCCTGCATACTCTCACCACATGAGGCCAGGAATTGTTGTGCACCAGGAGCCACTGTACCAGCATAGGGTCTGACAATGGGTCCAAGGATTTCATCCTGATACCTAATGGCAGCCAAGGTGCCTTTGTCAAGCCTGTAGCGGTCTGTGTGACCCTCCATGGATATGCCTCCCCAGACAATCATTAACCCACCACCAAACTGTTCATGCTGAATGATGTTACAGGCAGCATAATGTTCTCCATGGCTTCTCCAGACCCTTTCACTTTGTCACGTGCTCAGGGTGAACCTGCTCTCATCTGTAAAAGCACAGGGCACCAGTGGTGCATCTGCCAATTCTGGTATTCTATGGTGAATGCCAATCGAGCTGCATGCTGCTGGGTAGTGAGCTCAGGGCCCATTAGAGGACATGGGGCCCTTGGGTCACCCTCATGAAGTCTTTCTGGTTGTTTGGTCAGAGACATTCACACCAGTGGCCTGCTGGAGGTCATTTTGTAGGGCTCTGGCAGTGCTCATCTGTTCCTCCTTGCCCAAAGGAGCAGATACTGGTCCTGCTGATGGGTTATGGACCTTTATGGCCCTCTCCAGCTCTCCTAGAGTAACTGCTTGTCTCCTAGAATCTCCTCCATGCCCTTGAGACTGTGCAGAGACACAGCAAACCTTCTGGCAATGACACGTATTGATGTGCCATCCTGGAGAAGTTGGACTACCTGTGCAACCTCTGTAGGGTCCAGGTATCGCCTCATGCTACCAGTAGTGACACTGACTGTAGCCAAATGCAAAACTAGTGAAGAAACAGTCAGAAAAGATGAGGAGGGAAAAATGTCAGTGGCCTCCACCTGTTAAACCATTCCTGTTTTGGGGTCATCTCATTGTTGCCCCTCTAGTGCATCTGTTGTTAATTTCATTAACACCACAGCAGCTGAAACTGATTAACAACCCCTCTGCTACTTAACTGACCAGATTAATATCCCATAAGTTTCATTGACTTTATGCTATACTCTGATTAAAAATTGTTCCTTTAATTCTTTTGAGCAGTATATACAGTATATATATATATATATATATATATATATATATATATATATATATATATATATATATATATATATATATATTCTGCGGTGGGTTGGTACCCTGCCCAGGATTGGTTCCTTCCTTGTGCCCTGTGTTGGCTGGGATTGGCTCCAGCAGACCCCGTGACCCTGTATTGGATTCAGCGGGTTAGGACATGGATGGATGGATGGATGGATATATATATATATATATATATATATATATATATATATATATATATATATATATATATATATATATATATATATATATATATATATATATATACCAGAGTATCACAGATAGATTCATTGACTTGGCCCAATTTATTTTTTTCTTTTCACACTCTCAAAATGCTGTACATATTTATAAATATATTTCACATGCAGCACAAAATAGCCTTAGGTGAAAACAGAAAACACCCTACAGCTGAAACAAACTTTTGGATGCCTAAAACAGAGACTTGGAGTAAATTTGGCGGACACTTTGCTGGTGGTCTTTGGAGGAAGCGTAGTTCACGTGTATGTTCCAGAAATGAGTTGTGTTTGAGACTTTGCACCGCACAGCATCCTTAAACAGTTCATTATTTCCAGTCAAAGTTTGGTCAGAGGTGAACTGTGAACTGTTTTTGTTTGACTAACCTCCAGCTTATCAAATTTGTTCCCTCTTCTTGTGGGTGTTGGCCAGCTTCTGCCCCCTGAGTGGGCGAATACAACTTCCTGTGAGCAAATCAAACTCCTCTCATCCTTCTGGTGATCCAGTTTTGTAAGGTATAAATAAATGGAATCAAAAAAAATCTTATTTAATGACAGATTAATACCTCTGCTGTGGGCTGGCACCATGCCCAGGGTTTGTTTCCTGCTTGCACCCTGTGTTTGCTGGGATTGGCTCCAGCAGACCCCAGTGACCCTGCAGTTAGGATATAGTGGGTTGGATAATGGATGGATGGATGGAGATTAATACCTATAGTGTTTCATCAAGATAATTACTGAAATTGCCTGGGCTAGTTTATATGGCACATATCTGATAAGGTACTGCCTAGCAAACAAGCGCTGGCACTTGATAGCCGTCATATTCTTGGCAGATCAAGTGCACTGCATGTGTGTATATCAGCCAAATTGTGCATGAGGTTCTTGTCATATTGACCCATATCCTCTAGGAAATGTTTAACATTGTTATAAGAGGTGAATTTGTATTATTGAAAAAAGAGAGGCAGATGAAATCATCTATGTGTGTCAGGGGTGAGAGGTCAAGAATGTCAAGCTGAATGAAGGGAACATGAAAACAAACCTTTGTGGCGCTTGGGGAATTTGCCCGTGTTTAAATAAGACTTTGGAGTGCAGTGGCAAACAATGCCCTTGTCATCAGCTGCTAATATCCACAATGGGCACAGACAATGAGAGAGGAGGATAGTGATGGCAGTGGTCATGCAGTGCTTGACCATTCACACAGAAATCTCCTCCCAAAAATGTTTCAAATTGGTGTTATTCCACTAGGGCCACCGCTTCACAGTCAAGTTCACTTGGTTATCAAAAGGATCTAAATTTGTTTCAGAACGTGCACTTGTTGAATGTACATGCCTGAAAATAATAAAGCTAGTTGATTGGGTTCAGGAGGGGTGTAATCTGGAACTTTGCCAGGATTGGACAGTTTAGAGCACATTTGCTCTGTGGCAGTCTCCTGCAACACAATGGAAAGTTTAGAGTAGAGCAGTAGGGGGCAGTACAACAGGCAGTATGATTACAGGTGTTTGTCTTTCTGGATGGACACATTCTTTTTCTTTATTGTAATTGAATTTACTGTTACTTTGGGACAATGTCATGTAGAACAGACATCTTTGTGGCTTGGGAAGGACACTGGGGGTGTTGAGGTCATCTGTATGGGGAGCAGGCAAGAGCAGACATCTGTAAAGGTGAGGAGACTGAAAGGGAATCCATATGTGGACACAATTGTTGGTGCCCTTACAGCTCATTGAAAAAGTGATTAAATGAAAAGCAGTTATCCCATGATACCTGCATATGTTTGGTATGTCATCGAGTAAAGCAAGGCGAGTGTGAAAAGAGATCAAGTATTACTTATTCTACAAAGATATTCTAAAGTGACCAGGACACTTTTTGGCACCCCAGGAAAGATCATAAATAACTGGATTAGAGTGAATTTTCAGACTAGCTGTTTTCTTTAATTCGTATCACAAACTTCTCAAATCGAGCAATCAGTCATTTAGCCTATTTAAATGGAGAAATGTAGTCACTCTGCTGTTTGGTATTATTGTGTGTCACATACTGAACATGGACCAGAGAAAACAAAGTAGAAAGCTGTCTAAGGAGATCAGAAAGAAATTATTGACAAAAATGTTAACAGCAAAGACTAGAAAACCATCTCCAAGCAGTGTGATGTTCCTGTGAAAACAGCTCCAAATATTATGAAGGTGTTTCAGGTCCTTAGAACTGTAGCCAACCTACCTGGATGCGAAAGGAAAATCAACTTCCATCAGAATGGAAGAGCACATCTTCCAAAGAGACAGAAGCTGAACTCTAAGGTCAAGGTCCATCAGTGTCTGATCACACCATCTGTTGCTATTTGAGCAACAGTGGGCTCAGTGGAAGAAGAACACAGTTATGTTTTAGGACTACGTTGCTGTGTCTGACATGGGGTGCCTTGAGTCTGTGCAGGGAACAAAGAAATGTCAAAACTCTCAAGACATTCTGGAGTAAAATGTATGGCCCAGTGTCAGAAAGCTCGGCCTCAGTCTGAAGTAATGGATCCTCAAACAGGATAATGAGCCAAACACACAGCTAAAAGCACCTAAGAATGGCTAAGAACAGAACATTGGACTGTTCTGAAGTGGCCTTCTATACGCCCTGATCTGAATCTTATAGAGCATCTATGGACAGAACTGAAACATGCAGTCTAGAGAAGACACCATTCAGACCTGACACAGCTGGAGCAGTTTGCTCAGTAAATGTGTGCCAAACTACCTGATGACAGGTGCTGAAGTCTCATTGAGAGCTCCAGGAATCGCTTGTTTGCAGTGATTGCCTTTAAAGGTTGTGCAACAAAATATTAGGTTAAGGGTCCCATCATTTTTGTCCATACCATTTTCATTTGTGTTATTATTTGAAATATTCCATTGAATCAATACTCTAAAGCAAAGTCTGATTTTTGTTAAATCCGGACTAAACAAGTTATTTTAGAGACAATTCTGAGTTCTTTTTTCATGGAGGGGAACCAAGAAATGTGTTCACATCTGTACCCCAGATAAGACCAGTCTGTCTCCATAGGCAAACCTTGGGTACATTTATAAAATGAACTGGTGTGGAATTGGGGAAGATGAGGTTTTTTAAGATTAATACACAATTTTTCATAAAAGCTGGGCTTCTGACATCTTGTATTTGGGCAAAGTTTACCTGAAAAACAATGTTAGGTGTCTGCCCAGTTTCAAAAAGTGTCCTTTTATTTTAGATACCTCTGTGTCTAAATAGTCCTCTTTGAAGTTCTCTGTTTTCCTCGCATGTCACGCAGTTTAGATTCATTAATGGCGCAAAACTGACCTTATTCTGAGAATGAGTAGGACTTGTGAAGATCTGACTTCCTGTTCAAAACTGATTCCTGCGTTGGATCCAGTTCTTTCAGGATATTTTCTACCCTGTGACCTTGAATTAAATGGGTTTGATAAGATGAAGTTATGTCTTCCATATTTGCTGTGTCATCTATTTTGGAGTCATATGAATCTTAACTGTTGATGTAGTTTAGATAAAGGAACGCTCCTAAAACAGATCCAGAGGTGCTACTTTGATAACTTCTTACCATCCATCCATCATGTGAACATTCATAGTCCAGTTTTAGATTCATGGCAAACCTTATCCTAACCCAATGAAAACTGGGAGCATGACACAAAACAAACCCTGATGAGGTACCCATCTAGTAGAGGGTACAGTCACACACACACATTCACACAGGATTAACAGACAGCTGCCAGTCTTTGGAAGGTGTGAGTAAACTAGACAACACAAGAACGGCCTATTTGGACAAAGGAAGAACACACAAACTTCACACAGACAGAGAGAGGCTTGTCATTTGATCCCGGTGGCCTGGAGCTCTCGGGAAGCTGTGCTGAAAACTTCAATATGCTGCCTTTTTTCCCCAAGATCTGCACTGTTTTATGTTCATTTTCATAACCCACTATTATACTTTGCCAGAGATGCCTTTGGCTCTAAAGTCAAGGTTATAAACTTCATTCAGAACATGTCTGCATATGTCCTAAATAGAACATTTAATTCTAACTGTAACAAACCCACCATATATACATACTGTACATACACAAATCCAAAAGGAGAGTGTCCAGCTCTGTTTGTGTTGATATTATTCTGTTTTATGTATTTATTGTGCACTGTGCACTACATTAGGAAGTTGTGCATATTGTAACACAGTAGAAAATATTTTCTATGCTCTACCATCAAATGTATTAGTTTTAGGCTGTTACACCAAGGCAAACTCCCAGAACTATGCTTCATCACCTTTATATCACCTTGCATAGTTCCCAACAAGCCCTTTTTGGGTGGTCTTTACTAAACGTTTTCAGTTCTTACCAGAGAGTTGCTTCTCCTTTTTATGTCTTCCGACTTGTCTTTTGGTACGGCCACCAAACTCAAGACAAAAGTGCTGCCCAAAACCAATACTGAAAACCGCCGTCGAGTCTTGGAGGATACTGATTTACAGAAAGTCGGTAACACTTTAGTTTAGGTATTGCAACGATGCATTTATTGCTCGTTTACTCTTAACGTAACAAGAGTTTAACAAAGGTCTTCATAACATTTATAAAGCATCAGTAGCTATGTTATTCATCTCTGTGCAGGGATGCATATTGATATGATGGTAAAATGTTGTTAATGTGGAGAATTCACAGATCTTATGCTCAAATATGTCACATCAAGAGAAATGTGTCTCAGCAGTTAAGCCACCTCAGACCACTCCAAAGTGACGCTTTGCTGTCAGATCGCATTGTAGAGATGGATAAACACTTTACTGATGTTTTATAAGTGTTATGAAGACCCATAGTCGCCTTTGTTAAGGTCTTGTTACATAATAGTAAATGAATAATAGAGTCATTTTTGCAGTAACTAAACTAAAGTGTTACCAAATAGTCTTCTCGACTAATACCAGACAGAAAAATAGTAAAGAGATCATCTAAGGCTCATTAACTGATATGTCTCAATTATAAAACAAACTGCTCTATTAGGCAATGTTCCAGCGTTGAGTCAAACAGACTTGCGAGATGGAGGTGCCTTCTCCGTTTTCCCCAATGTTTCTGTAGACTATTCCTGAGGGCTCCTCTTTCTTTCCATTTATTAATACTGGCAGCTGATTGGTCGAGTGTCAGTAAATAGGTAATGTGACGTAGTTAGACCCCTCCTTCCTATGGAGGAATATTTCGGACAAAATGAAATAAATAAATAAATGCGTAAATAAATAAAAGTACTGTGAAATGTGAGCATAAATAAATAAATGTTTCATGAAATGACAGCCTTAATAAATAAATATGTCATGAAATGAGAGCATAAATAAATAAATGTGTCACGAAATATGTTTTTCGTTGCTTATTTATTTATTTCATTTTGTCCGTAACATTCCTGCAAACCGTCATGAAATACGGCTTGAAATAAAACTGTCACCTTCACTCGTCAAAGTTGAGAGGGTGGGCTCTAACACGCCCTCTAGTTACTGATTGGTGAATCGATAGCACAAGAATTAATTAGAAAAATGCTTACTACTGCCGATGAAATGGATTCTGCCGAAGATATTACGTATTTCAGAGAGAGAATTGAAGATTTATCGGAAGAAATTACAATGTTGGCGGCCCTTTTAGACTCCGATATAGATGAAACTGTTTTGAAATTATCGAAGAACAGGTGGAACAGACTCTACTACACTGCAGTTCAGGTGATGCAGTTCCCTGCTCTGGACGTCCATCCTTTGACATTCCAGCTGAGTCAATAGAACACCTTCTGTTATGCGGTGTAAAAGTACAACAGATTGCAGATCTATATGGTGTATCAGAGAAGACGATCACAAGGCGAATGAGCCAGTTTGATATACGGTAAGCTGCAACGGCTGTATTAGTTTAGGTACTTTGACATGGAATGCCCAAAGCAGCTCCACCTAATATTTTGAACTGAACAACTTTACCACTGATCAGAGCTGTACAGTTGTTTGAAAAAGTAGCTGCGAATATGCAACTGACTTTCTACTCGTAAAACAAGGGTCAAATACTCAGTTCTAAAAGGGCCGCCAACATTGTAATCTCTTCCGATAAATCTTCAATTCTCTCTCTGAAATACGTAATATCTTCGGCAGAATCCATTTCATCGGCAGTAGTAAGCATTTTTCTAATTAATTCTTGTGCTATCGATTCACCAATCAGTAACTAGAGGGCGTGTTAGAGCCCACCCTCTCAACTTTGACGAGTGAAGGTGACAGTTTTATTTCAAGCCGTATTTCATGACGGTTTGCAGGAATGTTACGGACAAAATGAAATAAATAAATAAGCAACGAAAAACATATTTCGTGACACATTTATTTATTTATGCTCTCATTTCATGACATATTTATTTATTAAGGCTGTCATTTCATGACACATTTATTTATTTATGCTCACATTTCACAGTAATTTTATTTATTTACGCATTTATTTATTTATTTCATTTTGTCCGAAATATTCCTCCATACCTTCCAGTCAGTGCTGCTAGAAAAAGCTCTGGCAAACACCTTGGCAGACTCAAGGCATCTTACAAAATCAACTTTCATTAAACTGTTAACACCTATTTATAATAAATTTGTCCACGAGAAGGTTAAGTGATTTGCTCAGCTTCACATACAAATATAAGAGGACCTTTGCCACGACACCACATTTCCTAATTAATAAATGTATGGGAAAGTGCCTGCTTCAGAAATTGAAGGGCCTGTTGATCTCAGAAAGAATGAGAACAATGTCAGTGTGTAATCCACCTGCTACGCCGTCTTCTATGATGTGTCTTTTGAGATGCATAATTGTCATTCTTGTTCAGTCACCAGTCGTTGTGTCCACTTTTCCAGCATGTATCCATTTTATTGCATGCTTCTGTCATAATTTGGCAATTGACTGAGAGAACAGAACATACAGAACCTTCCAGTCATGACAGCGTTTAGTTTGTGCGTATTTAGTAATGTTAGTTAGTAATGTATTTAATTCCTGTTTACTGTAACACACACTTGCTATTCTGGAGCTTTTAGCTTTTCTTCTCATTTTCTGCCTGATATCACAGATATGGATACACCTGTTCATCCACATTCTGAGTGCAGCAGAACATACCATACGCTTTGAATGAGATGATTAGCTATTAGTCGATTGATTGGAGGGGCTTTCCTCTGAAATTCACAAATATAACATTTTTGAGTACTACATACTATGTGCACTTCTTTATTTCATCAAGACAATATTGTGGATGATCTTGCTTGAGTTGGAGTTTAAGAAGAAAAAATTGGTCATAGGTTATAGCTGTTAGGTTGAGTTTTCAGAAACCATTTTAGAACTTTTTGTGGTTTTGATGATGCATATGGTTTATTTTGTGACACAGCATATTCTATTAGTTTAATAGCCCCCCGGTATAGGGGAACAGGAGGCTAAAACCTAACCAGGCAGCAGCAGGCAATAGTCACACATCCATACTGACTTACAATGGGCAAGTCAGGATTAGCCAATCAGCTTGACCGCATTTCTCACAACCTTCATACATAAAGTGCATGGCCATAAAAACAGGGCAGTGCACTATGAGTGAGGGAGCCATGCTTTCCATGATGTAGTCTACAATCTGATGATTCTCTGCTCATTCTCTCCATCCATACATCCATCAATTAACAAACTCATTTACAGTAGTCCAGTTCTGGGTCATGGGTGCAGGAGTCCATCCACACAGTATTAAGTATAAGGCATTAGATGACATGCCATTCCATTACAGGACAGTCACACACACACACACACACATTCTCACTAGAAAGGTTTCCTAGAGTTCATGGGATAAACCCACTCAGACACATGAAGACAACACTGACAGTGACTAGGCTGGGTTCAAACCTGGAAGATACATCCACAAGTCCAGATAACATGTAATCTTAGGTAGCAGGTCTTATTTTGAATCCTACAATACTACCTGTTCTATTCACTAATAACAAATTACAAATTATACAAACAAGTAGCTCAGATGGGTTGAAATCTAAGTAATCACCATAGACCTCAGCTAAAATGCTGGGTAGTCACCGTCTGTGTGATGTCTATTCCATCTCCTTGTATTTAACTCTCATATCTCAAATATATGCATGTTAGGATAAATGACAATATTACTTGGTTGATTTTAGTTGAATATGACATATGAAAGGGTGGTACCAGTACATGGCCGGCCCTGACTTGTGTGTGATGCTGGCGAGACATCCACATATCCAAATAACTTGTAATCTTAGGTAGCAGGTCTTATTTTGAATCCTACAGTACTACCAGTTCTTTTTTTTTTTTTTTTTTTATTTATTTATTTATTTATTTATTTATTAATTTTATTACAATCAATACATA
This sequence comes from Polypterus senegalus, assembly GCF_016835505.1. Classification (NCBI taxonomy): domain Eukaryota; kingdom Metazoa; phylum Chordata; class Cladistia; order Polypteriformes; family Polypteridae; genus Polypterus; species Polypterus senegalus. The sequence continues at coordinate 132,605,838 of NC_053159.1, forward strand.
GCAATCAAGTTTTACAAAAAAAAAAGAATTATGCTAAGAACAGATCGATCCCCACCCTTGAGAGAGAGAGCAAGCCAAGCGTGTAAAATTTAAGGCTTTTAAAATACCTAAATCAACAAATTCTCTGTGCTTTATAAAATCATTTCAAAATATTACTGATTAGATCCTGCCATGTTTTGAAAAAGTCTGCACAGATCCTCTAACTGAGTATTTGATTTTTCCAATTTTAAATAATATAACACATCAGTTTCCCACTGACTTAAAGAGGAGAGTTTGGGTTCTTCCAGTTTATCAGAATAAGTCTGCGTGCCAACAGTGTAGTGAATGCAATCACAGTTTGTTTGTCTTTCTCCACTTTAAGACCCTCTGGAAGAACCCCAAACACAGCTGTTAATGGGTTAGGAGGGATTGTGAGTCCAAGACTGTCTGAGAGGTAATTAAAAATTTTTGTCCAGAATAATGTTAATTTGGAGCAGGCCCAGAACATGTGACCTAGTGAGGCTGGGGCTTGGTTGCAACGTTCGCAGGTTGGATCATGCCCTGGAAACATTTTGGAGAGTTTTAGTCGAGACAGATGTGCTCGATATATAATTTTAAGTTGTATAATTGTATGCTTTGCATATGGAGCTTGAGTGAATTCTCTGCATTGCTACTTTCCACTCCTTTTCTGATATATTAATTGAGAGGTCATTTTCCCAGTGTCCTCTTGGATCTTTGAAAGGAAGGGATTGTAAAAGGATTTTATATATTGTAGAGATGGAGTCTAACTCCTTGAAATTGAGCAATAATTTTTCCAGCGTGGATGAGGGTGCAAGATGAGGAAAATCTGGAAGGTTCTGTTTAACAAAGTTCCTGATTTGAAGATAGTGAAAGAAATTTGTAGCTGGAATGTTAAATTTGGAACGTAATTGTTCATAGGATGCAAAGGCGTTGTCTATATAAAGGTCTCTAAGCAAGTTAATTCCAAATTTTTCCAGATATTAAAACTGCATATGTTTGTGAGGGTTGAAAGAGGTGGTTCTTTTGCAGGGTGCCACAGAAAGAAGCTTCTCCGTCTTAAAATGCTTTCTACATTGGTTCCAGATTCTAAGTGAGTGGAGCACAATTGGGTTATTAGTGTATTGCCGATAGCGTGTGTTTATTGGAGCACAAAGCAAGGAATACAAAGAAGTACTGCAGGATTTTACTTCTATTGCGGTCCATGCCTGTGTATGTTCTTCTATTTGTGTCCAGGTTCTTATCGACTGTATATTTGCCGCCCAGTAATAAAACTGGAAGTTAGGTAGAGCCATGCCGCCTTCTGCCTTTTGTCTTTGTAGGGTGCTCTTTTGATGCGTGGATGTTTAGAATTCCAAATAAATGAGGTTATTGTTGAATCTAATTGCTTAAAGAACGATTTATTAATGTATATTGGTATGTTTTGAAATAAAAAAGGAGCTTAGGAAGAATATTCATCTTAACAGTGTTAATTCTTCCAGCTAGTGTGAGATGAAGGGTTGACCAGTTCTATTCACTAATAACAAATAACAAATTATACAAACAAGTAGCTCAGATGGGTTGAAATCTAAGTAATCACCATAGACCTCAGCAGTTTGCAATGCATTGTGTCCATCCAGTTTTCATGTCTGTGTTACACAGCATTTAGTGCAAGATTTGTAAAAGCAGTGCTAATGTTTGTGATGCGCCATCTGTTGGACAGCACAGACATAGCAACCATGGGGATGCACACCTTTCATTTAGGTCAGGGGTCCTCAATCCCAGTCCTGGAGAGCCGCAGTGGCTGCAGGTTTTTGTTCTGACCTGGTTGCTTAATTAGAAAGCAATTCTTGCCAATAAAGCACTAACAAGCTATGAAATTAAATTAACTCTGCTATGTCAGGTCATTCTCATATCCTAGATTTTCTTTCCCTTTCTATCATGCAAATGATTTGAAGGCTAAAATGGACGAGTAATTCTCAGTCCTTCTCTTTTTTCTCTTCAATTTTCTTCCAAGTATTTAAACCCAATAGTGCAGATAAATACACACAGGTGTAAATGTAAATAAGCTAAATGGAGAAATGCTGCTCTCTCTTGTCATTTGCATGTTATTGATAATAAGGAGCAATTAAAATAGCTGTTTAAGACAAAATTAAGCAATAAGGGCTCAAAATCACTAAAGTGAAGCAGAAGTGTTACTTTAGCAATAAGTGCTTTTTATTAAGCTACTGGGTTGGAGCAAAAACCTGCAGCCACTGCAGCTCTCTAGGACCGTGATTAAGGACCCCTGATTTAGGTGGATTGCATGTTTCAAAGTGTAAATCAGGCACATTCACAACAAAATAAGCATTTTTTCCCAGAGTCCTAGTACCAAGGTTAATATAAGGTGGTGGCAAGTGTTGTGCTTAGAGATGATGGTAACTTAGGAAATAGACAAGGTCCTTAAAATCTCTATGGTGAGTAAAAGAAGGAGTGTTTACGTCAATGCTGAAGGTGACTCCAAATTGTCAGACACCCTGAAGTCAGTAGAAGACAGGCCAGAATGAAGCAAACTGGGCTTAATGGAACATTTTAAAAGTAGTAATTAAAACTAAGAGAATTTTGGAACTCTAAAATGCTGCATGAATACATTTAGAAATGCCAAAGGGCCTCTGCCCAGAGAACATAAGTGATCAGAAAGACAAAATGAATGCTGGATTATGTGTTTTTATCTGTAGAGTACAAGTCTGGAAAAATGCCGGCTATACTGTATAACACACTTCTAAGGCCAAATCTGAGATACTGCAAGCATCTGTGACCACCCGCCCCCCCCCAAAACCACAAAGAAAAAAGGACTAAAGCATTAAATAGTGGAAAGGCAACCAAAGACATGAAGAAGGCTCCTCCTTTAATCAGGTAGTTTATTCATGCATAAACTCAAGGAGAAATCCTCAAACATAGGGTTACACAGGAGACACTCAGGGTTACACAGCGGGGCAGGCTTGCAGATGAAAGAAAAGAAAACAAAGAAGTGTCTGTCTGAACACAGTCCTGTAGTCATGGAGTACAGCTGAGTCTGTCAGTATAAAGTCTGTCAAGGTCATACCTCAGAGGCACACACTGTAACTTGTAAAGAAATGAAGCTAAAGCTTTGAACAAGAATATTAAAGAATAATCTCAATGTCTAAAATAAACATAGAAACCAGGCCTTTACCTTCACAGAGAATACAATGGTAGTGTTTAAAAGTACAGCATGATGAGAATAAGCAATGCTGCAACAATTACCGGTAATTTAAAACTTGTCCTTCAGCACAGGCCTGGCGCATACATAGAAGCCGCTTAAGAGTGAATAGTGAAACTGCTAAAAAATTGAAAGAGTGTGGCTGAATGTTCTTGGAATTTCAATGTAATGTTATTAAAGATACATTAGATTTAATGAAAGTGATGATCTGCTGAATGTTGGGCAAAAGTGTCCATTTTCATGAAAGATTAAAGTAGGATTTTGGAATGGCATGGTGCAACAGTGGCTAGTGCTGGAATGCTGGGTAGTCACTGTCTGTGTGATGTCTATGCCATCTGCTTGTATTTAACTCTCATATCTCAAAGATATGCATGTTAGGATAAACGGCAATTTTACTTGGTTGGTTTTGGTTGAATGTGACCAATGAAAGTGATGCCAGTCCATGGCCGGTTTCCAACTTGTGTGTGATGCTGGCGAGACACGCTCCAGCCACCTAGTTACTTTCAATTGGGTCCTGAAAATGCGTTGGATGGATTGATGTTCGGTATTAGAGCAGGTTCAGTATTGATGCAGGATTAGCCAGTGGTGTCAACAGAGATAGAAAAATAGATAGATAGATAGATAGATAGATAGATAGATAGATAGATAGATAGATAGATAGATAGATAGATAGATAGATAGATATTCTCCCAAGGGGAGATTCAAGTTCACAAAAGCTCAAGAGATTGTTAATGTTATTATTAAATTTCTAAGTAGGGAAGATATTTTAGACCCTTAACTAGTTATTAATTAATGTGACAATTTGCAAAATATCAAAGACTATCAACACGGCCAAAACGAAAGAATACATTTGCAGTACCCCACTTAGAATGTTGTCTGCCCCATAGAGAGTTACATTAAACAATAAGAACAGTACATGGCACCTGTTGTCAGTGTGCAGCTGTCTAGTTTCACATACAGTAACAATGTCTCACACTTTATTGCGAGTCTGAGGGCCTAAACTAATCAGATTATGGAAGCCACCTTCCTGTGCTGGTTGATAGTTGACACAGTGTAGGTAATGATTTGATGAGAGAAAATCAAGACACCTCTTAAAGATAGAGCCTTAATTGTTTTAGGCATCTTTCAAAATATTTTATGCCTTTTTCTCTGACTTTGAGGAAGATCACAACAGAAGTAAGGACCACAGAAGTGCAAAAGATGGTACACATTGGGCTTGCTAAACTAACATAGGAGTGGATGCTGCTATATGCCAAACTACAGGACAGTGAGTGCCTTCTGTCCTCCTATCTAGCCATTCTACATGTTTCTGTTCTACCAGTGCTCCACTGATCTTGTTATTCTTAGTTTAAAACTAGTTGTAACCACATATTGGCTTTCTTTTTCATCACCTAGTCTCTTAATATTCACATGAATGTTGGCAGGAGTTATCAAAAAAGGCAAAACGCTCCATTAAGTGCTTCTACCTGGCAAACCCAACAAAAATTACATTGCTACCAAAAAAGGGACAGACAACCTAATCCACTAAGGGCTTCTTTTTATCCACAAGATCAGTCCTTCTTATGCTACAGGAGAATCCAGAGCATAATCACCTCCAATAATGTAATCCTATACTATAAAATTATTTAATTTCTTTTCTCAAAACATCTATTATTTTTCTACTGGTTGATCATGCAGGAAGGTAAACAAGGACTGAAGGAGTAAGTTAAGCCTACTTCACCTCGTCATGTAATTTTCTAGGCCAGACCAGGGTTGCTGGAGCCTGTCCTAGCTAGCATAAGGGTGAAAGACAGTAACAAACCTTGGACAGGACACGCACACGCACACACACACCAAACACACGCTAAGACCAGTTTACATTGCCAGTTCACCTAAACAGCATGTCTTTGGACAGTGGGGGGAAAATGGAGCACCCAGAGGAAACCCACACAGACACTGGGAGAACATGCAAACTCCCCACAGGGAGGACCCTGGACATAGATGCCAGTCTCCTTACAGCGAGGCAGCAGCACTACCACTGAGCCATAGTGTCTCCCTATTTCATCTTAATGTTTGGAAAAAAAAAGAAAAGGCCCTGGGTTAATTATCACATAGATAGCTTCCTCTTAGTTGTATCCGTATGTTTTCCAATAGGAAGATGCTTTGATTGCAAGGTGAAAACTGAAGACACACACTTTAAACAGGGATTCTTTAACCTAAAACCCTGTATGACACTGGTGTTTATGAAATTTGACAAATGTATAGTTGCTCGGTGATAACCATTGGCCCTCTATTCCTCCAGGCACTAGGCCTAAAAATCCTGGAGGCTGCAGACTGCAGATCTGTCATCTGTCCGCAATTACGTCAGTATGATAGCTTGTCGACTCAAAACCATTAATTACTAGATTACTAGCACGGGCCAACCGCAACAATTACTGTGTAAAAATAATGAATGACTGCCTAAAGTCCTCTGATTCTTACCGCAGTCAATCTAGGAGGAGAGTCAGAGGGATTAGCCCGTCTGATAGGATGATGGTGTAGTTCCAAGAAGAGCAATAATTACTGGATTTAGCTCGCTGCCATGTTGTGCCACCAGGATCTCACTTTCCATTCAAATGCAATACTCTTTAGAAGAAGTCTCCGTCAACTATACCAGAGCACCATAAAGCAGCTTCAGCATAACAAGAATATGCTCATTTCTTATAAATACAATCTGACAGTGATATTCCCTCCCTTTTTTCTTTTTCTGATACTCCCATAAGACATTATGGGTCCATCTACTTTGAGTATTCAGTTTATTAAACATACCAACCTGGCTAGTTGGTCCCCCAGTTTTGTTCTCAAAAATAGCTGGCATTTGTTGGGACTTGTGCCCAGAAGGGTGCGGCCTAGAAGTATTGACTCATGTCAGCTCCATTGCATTCCATTGTTGTTATTCAGTGAATGCTACATCTCTTTTTCAAGTAGCTTGATCCATCCACCATGATCAGATGATTGGGGAACCTATTTTATTACAAAGAATCAGTGATCACGTTTCTAAAACCATTCACGAACTTGATTAGTCTTGTTGCACTGAACATTATTCAGATGAAAAAGTCGTTTTACAGATGGCAATGCCATGTTAAGAAGGGATGCACCTGATTGGCAACAATGTGGTGTTCACATTTCACACATCCGTGTGTACAATATAATAACTTGCAGAATGGATCCATGCACCAGTGTTTTTTTTTTGCTATATTTAGATCATCCCATCAACATTAAATCATCAGGAGCATCTTTACATTAGAACAAGCACCATTTTACCAGCAATGTTTGTGTTTCATAGACAAATAAAACATCACGTTCTGCCTTTTTTACTATCAAAACTCGAACCTGGGTGTGATATTGGCTACCACAGTCCAACATCGACACCATACGACAAGCTGTTCTTTCTGACATGTGACTTTTCTTACTAGTGTTGTCTGTTATTCAAGTCATATCAGTTCCATAGGCCCTTTTTATAACTGTCTGTTCCCACCCTTAGGAATGCCATTGGCTGGATGGTTTTAGGGTTGTGTCTCATTCGCTATATCACTGTGTCCCCACTGCTAATAATATATATATATACTGTATGGTGTTATTCAGGGCTTGCCTTGTGGGATATGGTATTAGAAACTGATTTGGTATCAATGTACCATTTTCTCTCTGTCTCTGTCTTTCCCACCTTACAGCCATGTTCTCACAAAACTCATCTTCTAAATACTTTTTCTGCACTTGTGTCTCTCTTTCTAGGCTTCCTCCTGTTCTTCCTTCTTTAATATTTATTTTATGCTGTTTTCCCTCTCCTCTTTTCATCCTTTATTATCATTAAACTGTAGACAACCATTTAGGATGGTCTAATTCTGTTTTTATCCATTCACTGACTTTACTGACTTATGACTTGCTGCCTTTCATGAACGTGCCACTGAAGGTTGCTTCTTCTTGAATCCTGCAGGAAGCAAGTTGCTCTTATGTGATCATCCTGATGGCCGTGTACTGGTGCACTGAAGCCATGCCACTGGCAGTCACGGCCCTCCTGCCCGCCCTGTTATTTCCTCTTTTTGGAATCCTGCAGTCCAAAGAGGTAAGAGTCAAATTCTTACCAGCTAAATAATAAAAGTAAAGAGTAATGCTTTTTGTGTAAAGTTAAGTAATGCTACTGACCGATCATATTTTTGCTTTGAAATAACATATTGAATAATGAGTGACCAGCAGCAGGCCTGACTCTTAGTGACCCTTCTTTAATTTCCACCTCACTTCAATAAATTGGGTCCTTGAAACAGAATGAAAATGAGACCTACTCAATTCTGAGATCAGTGACTTGAGATCACTTAAGAAATTTGAGATTTTTTGACATTTGTCTAGAAAGTGAAGGACATGGCCATGAAGTAGCAGGTATGCTTATCTGAGGCTCCCCATATTGCTAGACAGCAACATGTGGTAACCTCACAAGTGTACTGGGCAGGGCAGCATATCTGCTCAATTCCAGTTTGTCTTCATGGTTTGAAGAGCATGCAGGAACATCTGACCATGCTGGGGGGTGTTTTGCCTATATGACACCTGGAATCCTGCAAGCGCTTATCGTGGAACAACTAGAAGTAGTAGGGGATGTGAAGTTAAGAAGAAGGAATGATTGCAGTAGATTGACAGCAAGTGGACCATCCACCCCATGATGCAGTCAGGAACATTCTTTGTTCATCTAGGCCCAAATGGCTTTCTCTTTTTGTTGTTTTACCCTCTTATTTTAGTATCTTTTGTCCTTTTTGTGGTTTTGGTTTCCTAGTCCTCTTGATTTTGGTGTAATGGACTTGTCTGTTTATTAGATACTCATCCGATTTTCACTTTTAAAAGCAATAACATTTCTGTGTCTCATTTATTTACTTCCAAGTCCAAAAATCATGTTTTTTATACTCAATCCAGTTTTGAGCAAGTGAGGCTGGAGCTTATTTTAACAGAATTAAATAAAAGGAAGGATCTATCATCCTAATACTGGCCTTCAAATTTTCAAAAGGCATTTAGATGAAGTCCATCTAGAAAGATTCTTTCAGTTAAATAGCAAAACAAATTCTCAAGAGAATGTGGTTTACCTAAAAAAATAGGAAACACTTCTTCACAAAAACCAATATGGGAATCTGGAATAAAGTATCGACTCATACATCTGAAACAAGGCTTACCAATGAGCTTAATGGATTGTTTTGGATTGTGTAGTTTGTAAAATGTCTTTTTCTTTTCTGTCTTTTGTAATCATAGGTGTGTGTCCAGTACCTGAAGGATACTAACATGCTGTTTCTTGGTGGGCTGATGGTAGCTGTGGCAGTTGAGCACTGGAACTTACACAAGCGTATTGCACTGAGAGTGTTGCTCACCGTGGGAGTTCGGCCTGCACTGTAAGAGCCCCTTTTACATTTCTCCATCTCTCTCTCTCTTAAATACTGCGTGAACTTTTGAAAATTTGGAACTTTGCCCATCTCAGCACACATAGTGATCACTAAGCATCACAAAAATACCAAAGATAAATCTTGTACTTTCTAGGATACTTTTTTATAATAGTATCCCCACATTCGTCCAGGAGGAACATACTGCAAGAATAAAATATCTGATTAGTGACTCTAGACAATCTGTCCAGGGTTTGACTGTGTCTTCTGGTTAACTTAGGTAAACACTCCCTTCGCTTTTGACTTTATCAGTGAATAGTGCATTAGTGATCTTATAAATATATTTGTCTAAATAAGTGTGTGTTGTCTTGCAGTCTAATGCTGGGATTCATGGGTGTCACAGCTTTCCTCTCCATGTGGATCAGCAATACAGCCACCACTGCCATGATGGTCCCCATCGTGCAGGCAGTGTTGGAACAGCTGAACAGCACTGAGGTCGAAAGTCCCTGCATTCATGATGGAGAGTACGAGAATGAGGAAAAGAGCAATGGAACACTTAAAGATGTCACTGGTGAGTGTTAAGCAGATTTAGGAACACGAAGAGCCCTGGAAAATATAATTAATGTCAGTCTGCCTCAGGGTGACCAAAAGTCCATTATCATCAATATAATGCTTCTTTATTTCTCAAAAGAAGAAACAGAACTTCTGGTCCAGTCTCATTCGGTCCATTTAAGGCTGCCTGAGTTGTAACACAGAAATCATGTCAGCTAGACCGTATTCACCCTAGTTGATGTTGTGTTTTATCCTAATGGCATCTCCTGTATTTCTAGGCCTGCACTGGGATTAATTTCTGTTCTTTTGAGTAAGCAAGACACCAAAGTTGAAGTCTTAATTCTCAAAAGATCTTCTTGTTTTATTTTCCCTGGTATATACTCCACAGTAGTACCGAAAGACATGGTCATGACAGAATCTGGCCAAAGTGACCCAGCTGCAGAAAGAAGGAAAATGTGCAAGGGAATGACTCTTTGTGTGTGCTATGCTGCCAGCATTGGAGGAACTGCTACGCTGACTGGTACTGGGCCTAACCTAGTGCTTCAGGGACAGATGAACCAGTGAGTCAATTCCATTGCCTTACTCTTCCTCATCTATCCAAAATTCTCTTCTCCTCTCCATATTTTCTGTATTACCTGTTCACCTGTCCTTTCTACTCCTATCTTTGTCTGTCTTTTTCCATTGCTATTGTCATTGAGTTTTCAGTCCCCACAACTAACCCATCACCACTTAGATAATCATATACTGTATACCTAATCAAGTCATTCATCTTTTCTATCTTCCTAGATTGTTTCCTGAAAATGGCGACGTCATTAATTTTGCTTCATGGTTTGGCTTTGCCTTCCCAAACATGGTTCTCATGTTGACCATAGCCTGGTTGTGGTTACAGTTTGTCTTCATGGGGTTCAAGTAAGTGCAAGCCCATGTATATTTTCTTTCTTGGTCAGCTTAAATTCAGGGTCTGGTAAAATTTAAAAGTTTCATCTGGTGAGGAAAGATCACTCATACAATGTGAGCTAAACAATATACAGCAGCCTACCCCGCCAGATTTCAGACAATTTCACAGTTATCTATGTTTGTTGTAGTGCAGGAGTGATCTTGGTTTGTCTTGGCTCATGCTAAACCTTAAAGAATTATCTAGCTAAGAAGATATAGTTTAACTCAGCAGGATGAAATGATAATGGGGCAAGTAATTTCAAAGCAGTGCACAATCTGTCACATCAAGTGAATTTTGCAAATTGATGGACTGTTTCATTTAATAGCTTCAGGAAGACATGGGGATGTGGAATGGTGAAGTCGGAGAAGGAGATTGCCGCTTACAATGTGATTAAGGAGGAGCACCGTCGCTTAGGCCCCATGTGCTTTGGTGAAATTAATGTCCTGGCTCTGTTCACCTTACTCGTTATCCTATGGTTCACCAGAGACCCTGGCTTTATTCCTGGATGGGCCACTTTTGTTTTCAATTCCGAAGCCGAGTAAGTCCTTATGCAAACCAATTTTTAAATCACCCTTTTGCTATCACGAACAAAGTTATTCATGTATTCCTGTTGGACAATCACAGTTCATTTTGTGCTTTTCATCTTGAAGGTTTGTCACAGATGCCACTGTCGCTGTCTTCATTGCTATACTGCTTTTTGTCGTCCCTGCCAAAAGACCCAGACTTTTCTTCTGGAGACAAGCCAGTGGTGATTCAGGTAAGATGGAAAATCTGCAAACAGCTTCATTTTGTTTAAACTGCGGGTTTCTGAACCTTTTGAAGAACAAACTAAAGTGGGGTCCAGCCAGTCCACTCCTTACTGTTTAACAATTATCAGTTTTATCTAACAATGAATAACTTTAATTTTTAATATAACGACAACAACATTTACAGGATGAGCCAAAGAGAAGTACCACATTTCAAACATTTATGCTACAAAAATGCTACAAGATAAAATAAATTTCTTTACGACACAAGAAAGGGTATACAAAATGGACTTTTTTCACTGTGTTTTAAAAATGATGTCTTCAGCGTGGTGTCCATCATTAGCGATACACTGTTCAAGATGATTTCTGAACGCTCGCATGACTCGTTCAGCCATTTCAAGCTGAAGAGCGGCGATTTTGTGATGAATAGCACCCTTGAGGGCTTCAAGGTTTTGAGGTCGGTATGTGTATGCCTTCGACTTGAGATAGCCTCCCACAAGAAGAAATCACAAGATCAGGCGAACATGAAGGCCACCCGACATCACCGTGCAGGGAGATCAGCTTCTCCAGAAACATCTCCCACAAAACTTGCAATGATCTCTGCGCCGTATGAGCTGTTGCTCCATCCTGTTGAAACCAGGCATCCACCACAACTATTTCTTCCAGTTGGGTCTGCAAACAAGTTCTCCTGCATTTCAATATAAAGTGACGGTGACCATTGCTCCCTCCTCCTAAAAGTAAGAGCCTACAATGGCAAATTCTGCAACGGCACACCAAACTGTAACATACTCACTGTGCAGTCTCTGATGAAGTTCACGAGGGTTGGTTTCAGCCCAATAGCAAAAGTTTTGCTCATTTATGCAACCATTCAAATGGAAATGCGCCTTGTCGCTGCACATGACTCTGGCATCTCTATGAACGGTTTGCAGAATGTTTGCACATAACTCTCATGCAAAATCCTCCTCAAAGACGTACTGGAAATGCCTAAGGTAGAAGCATGTTTGCACACTGAACATCTAGGAGACTGCAAAATTGATGCCCTTACAGCTTGGATATTTTCAGGCGTTCGTACAGTTCGAGGACAGCCTGGAGATTTTCTGTTCAAAGTTGAACCCGTCTGTCTAAATTTAGCCACCTACTGAAGAATTGTTTTGCTATTTGGGACGTCACTGTTAGGAGGAATCCTGAAGTGCACGTTGCGTAGTGATGATGGATTTGTTGTTTTTGAAGAACACTTCTACAGCGAAGCATGGTGTGCACCGGACCACGTTATGTTCCTGACTGAAAACTACAAGGATTGCCTATCAAAGGACACCCACCGCAACCCACTCGGCTGCCTCTACCACGCGTATTGACCTTGAGAAACGTGGCACTTCATTTTGGCTCAGCCTTTATTTCTGTAGCACATTATTCATACGAAGGATGTAGCTGAATGTGCTTTACAACATGTCAAAGAAGTAATTACATGCAAAGAAAGAACAATTTAAAATGAGATAAGAACAATAAGGCATAAATAACATACAACAAATGTAATGCTCACTTGCATACAATAGATATATACTGTAATTAAGAGAAATAGATTCCTTAATCTCCAGTTAAGCCGGAGAAAAAAAATATTTTGGGGTTCCAGGCCAAAAGACCACCTAGCCCCCATTGAGTATTCTGCCTTACATACAGTACATGTCCATAACTAGTTAGTTATTGTTTTTGTTTTTTAAGGCTTTGCCTTTGGTCTCATGGCACATTGGGGTATCCGCTTTCATTCAAACATTCAAACGTCACAGCTGACTGCGCAGAACTTTAGGCAGCACTACAATCTCATCTTCTGTGCTTCAACTTTCATCCTTAACCACCGATCACCAAAATCATTGAATGCTTGGTTTGGATACATGTGTTCAGCCTGTGCAATTTATTACATACCTCACTTCATTATATTAATCAGTTTCACATCGGCTGAGATATATTAATATATCAGAAAGTGAAAAAAAACTAACGTATTCAATCCACCCAGCTAAATTTACAAATCAGATATTCTTTTTTGGATGTTTGTTGCTCCAAAGCAACCCTTTGTTTTGGATATATTTTCCTCTTCTCTTTGTTTTTTAACTTCTCACCTGTTGTGGGATTGTGAATAGAAAAGGAGACATCAAAAAATGATCAATATTGAGTGAGTGAAACAACTTGAAAGAGTCATGGCATTGTGCTGCTGTTAAAAATGTAGCTGAGTTTTATGACCAGCTCTTTATTGTTGTGTATTTTCTCCCAGGCTTCTGTTACCTGTATTCAGTACTGTGCACTAATTGTGATGCAGTAACGTGATGGAAGAGTAGAGTGAAGTAAAAGAGGAAGCCTGACTAGAACAGTTCACTTCAACATTATAAACCGTGCCTTTGGGAAAAGCCTCCTGTGATTTGATGTTATCAACTTACTTGTCTTGGATTTCTGTCTTTGCTGTTTGTTTTGTATTCTGAGGCCTGTTTCTAATAGCCTTTTTAATGTTTCTGACTCCTATTATGTACCTTTCATGTTTGCCATTTTATGCAGGCTTTTTAATGCTTTTTTTAATTACTTACCTTTTTATGTTTTTGACCTTCTGCTAGTTTTTGGGTAACTCCATTGAATCAAGGATAGAGCTGTATGCTAATTCTCCTCAGTTGCCATCTGCATGTCTGGATTCGCACCCATTTCCTGGCACGCTCTATCCTGCCGAATGTGATGAAGAATCGCACGGCTCTCAATCACCTTGGCTGCTGTCAGGAGGTCTCATGGCGTGAGTGGTCACCTCTGAACATGCGGTCAAGATCGGTGCATGTCTGTTATCAATAAACTAAACTAAAACATTCTGCTTAAGCAAGCTTTGCACTTCTACTCTTAACTCATGCTTCTGAGTACCTGCATTGTTTAACAGTAGTGATCTGCCATTGTATTTCTACTTTTGTAAATTTGTGTTCCTTCAAAACCTCCTACAGAGAAGGAGTAACAAAGCCAAAAACAGTCCCAAATCCTTTTGAATAATTATCTATTTAAACTTTTAAATTGGAAAACAGAAGTTAGTTTTTATCAATTAATTATTTATTAAGCAAAAATAAATTTTATTCCATAAAACAGAAGCCAAAAATAATTATTTATTAATAATCAAATGAATAATTAAAAGCTAAAGAGCCAAATATAACTAACTCAAGCACTAAACAAGATGCCACAAAATGGATAAACATTCAGACAAAAGGGGAAAGAATTTACACAATTTACAAAACTAACTTAGAAAAGCATTGTGAACAGTTTAACTGTAACCTATTAAACTTAATTATATCCAAACACAGTTCACAAAATGTAGAAACCATTATGTCTGAAGGGTAACACGTGCAAGTAAGAATTTGGCCGTACCCTGTAAATTTGACAGTAAAGACTGTCATGACTTTGCATGACTTTGGGTCCTCAAAGGCCTACAGTTTCCATCGTTAGGTCTGCTTCTGGTGTTGCTAGGGGCGTGGCCTCTGAGATCGGGACACATGTGAAATCAATGTGATAGGATATAATATGGTGGCCCGAAGTGTAATGAGCAAAAACAAATTAAATCATGCAAAAACAAATCAGAAAACACAAAAAACAAATTGAAAACACAAACACAAATCAGAATGCGCAAAAACAAATCAGAGAATGCAAAAACAAATTGAATATGCAAAAGCAAATGAGAAAACACAAAAACAAATCAGAAACTGCAAAAACAAATTCAATGCACAAAAACAAAATGGAAAAGCAAAAACAAATCAGAAAACGCAAAAACGAATTGAATGCACAAAAGCAAATTGAATACACAACAACAAATCACAATACATAAAAACACCTTGCTTTCGCGTATTGAGTTAGTTTTCGTTTTCTCATTTGTTTTTGCGCATTCAGTTTCTTTTTGCATTTTCTGATTTGTTTTTGTGCGTTCCAGTTGTTGTTGCGCATTCAATTTGTTTTGCATTCAATTTGTTTTTGCGTTTTCTCATGTGTTTTTGTGTGTTGTGATTTATTGTTGTGTATTCAATTTGCTTTTGTGCATTTAATTCGTTTTTGCATTTTCTGGTTTGTTTTAGGTCCGTGTACTTTTTGGTATTTGAAATTTCATTTTAGAAGCAAAAACAAAAAAACGAGAATGAAAGGAATTTTCAGATTTTTACTTTTGATTAAAGAATAAAATGAGGGAAAATAAGGTATTTTTTAATTCTGTGGTAACAAATGGCAGTCATAAATTTAAAATGACACATACTTTTCTGGATTTATTTGTGATTCAAATAATGAAAGTCTAATAGCTCGAAAACAACAAAACAGATGCAATTTCATTGTCTGAAACCAGAAGTACTTCTTCTTCTGCGCGATTTTTGACGACACGTGCGAACAGTCCTCCCTTCTCACAAGACATCGATCAACAGCCTTGAAGTTACACTGCGTGGCATCAGCAGAGTATGGACCATCACGTTGTTTTTCGGAACAGTAAAAGAGTGACACTCCGGGACGAGGACATGACTGCAGAAAAACTGAGTCGCATCTTTCGGTAAAGAAATACAAGCTTTGCAAACTTTGCTTCATTGATGTAGCAGTTGCTTTATGAACGTTATTGTTGTTACTGACTGTGAAACAGCTAACACTTGGTGATTTCATTTACTAACACTAAGTCTAGCAATTTTTATAGTGCTATCGCTAGTAAACGTTTCGAGTATTAACAATGCGCAGAAGTGTAACACGTTAGGAAAGCAACGTGATGTACAGAAAGTTTTCTTAACATGTGTTACACTTGTCAATGAGCAACCATTCAAAATGTTAGCACTATAAAAATTGCCAGATCTAGTGTTAGTAAATGAAATCACCAAGTGTTAGCTGTTTCACAGTAAGTAACAACAATAAAGTTCATAAAACAACTGCAACATCAATGAAGCAAAGTTTGCAAAGCTTGTATTTCTTTATCGGAAAGATGCGACTCAGTTTTTCTGCAGTCATGTCCTCGTCCCGGAGTGTCACTCTTTTACTGTTCCGAAAACAACGTGATGGTCCATCCTCTGCTGATGCCATGCAGCGTAACTTCAAGGCCGTCGGTCGATGAGTTGTGAGGAGGACTGTTCGCACGTGTCGTCAAAAATCGCGCAGAAGAAGAAATGCCTCTGGTTTCAGACAACGAAAATGCGTCTGTTTTGTTGTTTTTGAGCTATTACACTTTCATTATTTGCATCACAAATAAATCCAGAATAGTATGTGTAATTTTAAGTTTGTGACTGCTATTTGTTACCACAGAATTAAAAAAGACCTTATTTTCCCTCATTTTATTCTTTACTCAAAAATAATAATCTGAAAATTCCTTTCATTTTCGTTTTTTCGTTTTTGTTTGTAAAATGAAATTTCAAATACCAAAAAGTACACGGACCGTTTTAGTGCATTCAATTTGTTTTTGTATTTCCAATTTGTTTTTACACGTTCTGATTTGCTTTTACGTATTCAATTTATTTTTGTATTTTCTGATTTGTTTTCGTGTTTTCTGATTTGTGTTTGTGTTTCCAATTTGTTTTTGCATTTTCTGAGTTGTTTTTGCATGATTTAATTTGTTTTTGCACATGGCACTTCAGAGCCACCATAATAAAAGGACAGCTGTGAGTGCAAATCCTTATCCTAATCCTTATCTGCAGATACCAAATCTCTGAAGTATTCAAAGTTTGTCTTTGTTCTCTTTCCTCACATGTAGCTTCAGTTAACCCTCTTGTTCTCTAAACCATAATTATTGTCTCTTGTATTGGGCTTCGGTTTTGTTTTGCTTTATGTGTTTTTTTTGTTTTGTTTTTCATGCGCATTTCCCAGTTTTTGCTCAAAAGTTTATTTTCCAATTCGCTGACAGAACAAAAACCTTATAAACCTAAATCCTAAGGTTAATCCTAAATTCAAAGAATTCACATCCAAAAAAGGGATCAAAGATCAAAATCTGAATTCAAAAGTGATGAATATTCAAAGAACAGAGTCTGAACTTAGACATGGGCACAGTGAGCACCGAATGCCATGCTCGCAGTGCGTCTGCTTTTATCTTCTTTCTCTTCTTCATTCAAGTCACTGAGGTACTGTTAGTAATAACACTTGGACATTGAGCATTGATTATAAGCAATGAACATCAGGACCTGACTTCACTGATCAAGCATGAAAACAAAGAACAGAGGAAACAAAACCAGAAAATCTAATTTCACAAAAGAATTAGAAACAAAAAAATTACAAAGGGCAAAAGATGGAGCCATGGGTGGAGTGCAGGCTGAATTGCGACACCAGTTCTACTTGGTCAAATCACATTTCGGCTTTCCTTTGAGCTGTGTCACCGGTGCTACTGAATACATAATAATATACGCCACAGTGGCATTCATTGTCTACATGTCTCGATAAATCCTGGTTCAGGATCTGCCAGTTAGCTTGCTTACAATGGCAGAGTCAGTATGCCAAATGTAGTAGTGAAGAAGGTAGGTATTTAGTGTTGCTACAGTTAAACAAACATTATGATCATGTTTTTGCAATCTCTCTCACATTTTGAATGCTTTGTGTAATTTATATCTATCAGAATGTCTCTGTGAACTGTTTTTGTAAATTAAATGTCTTCTTTCACAGCCTCTTGTCCCACCATTCTCCTCTGTCATCCTACTGCTAACGGTGGAGAATGTGAAGTGAGGTGTTACTAAAATGGTATTTTAATTTGAGCTGTGTTTGTTTTTCTGTAGAACCTCCCAGTAGCAGTTCCACAACAACACTGCTCAGCTGGAGAGTGGCCCAGAAGAAGATGCCATGGAATATTGTCTTACTGTTGGGAGGTGGCTTTGCACTTGCTAAAGGAAGTGAGGTGAGGGTTTCTATTTTCATTCTGCATTCGACGCGATTACACACTGTTAATTGTGGACTGGCAGTGGAACAGATTAACACTTCTAGGCCACTCTGTGCAAGTGTGGTTCTGGGTGAAGTTTCTAGAGAAAAATGGTCAAGGGTTCAAATCAGTTTGACCAGTAAGTTGTTACGTTTCCCTGTGCCAGATCTCCTCAGCTCTCTGTGCTCTTTAGTTTAACACATGGAGAGCAGCTAGCTACCTGTTCATTATATCAGTGTGGTGTTCATTCTGCAACAGCAGGTGTCACCTTTAACCCATAAAGGCCATCTTCTTATTAAATGCACAGAGATGTTGACTTGTGTCTTCTGTGAAACATGTTCTTATTTAGGCATCAGGCCTGTCTAAATGGCTTGGCAACCAGATGACTCCTCTTCATGCCATTCCACCATGGGCAATATCGATAACCCTGTGCCTGTTGATAGCCACCTTCACAGAGTGCACCAGCAACGTTGCTACTGCCACACTCTTCCTGCCCATCCTCGCCTCTATGGTAAGAGCTCATATAACATATTTATTGCATTTAATTGTTAGTAATATACTTTTGTGTGACAACAAAGATGTTTAGCTCTGTCTTAAGATCTAGTGGTCTCAAGACTCACCATTTGCTCAAGTATCTCTAATAATACAAGTAAATCATTGGGTGGGTAGGAGGAAATGCTTTTACAAGTTCAACCCCTCTTTAAACTGCTTTCATGTTTCTGTAGAGGGGAAACTTGCAAAGTTAGGTGTTAAAGTAATGTGAAAAAACATTCATGGCATCTCCATTCCCACAGCAACACAAGTGATGCGTGTTGTTTCAGAATTTAACCAGCTCCAAAATCTGATTTCTGTTCCACCTTATAAAGTGTAACTTTAAAATATTATCATGGGACTTGGTAGAAAGTTGAACGAAGTGCAAACGTTGCAGTCGAGCTCCAGCCTCACTACGCCACACGTTTTGGGCGTGCACTAAATTAACATCTTTCTGGACAAAGAAAATTGTAAATGCCTATCAGACAGCCTTGGTGTCACAATCTCTCCTAATCCACTAACAGTTGTGTTTGGTGGGCTCACAGAGGAGCTTGAAGTGGAGAAGGACAAACAAACTGTATTTGCCTTCACTTCACTATTAGCATGTAGACTTATCTTGCTCAACTGGAAGAATCCTAGACCAGCTCTTTTAAGGCAGTGGGCAACTGATGTTAGATACTATTTGAAATTGGAAAAAATCAAATTCTCACTTACAGGATCTGTTCAAAACTTTTTAAAAAGCTGGCAGGACCTACTCAATAATATTTTAGAATAAGCGTTTATATTGGGGGAAAAAGACTCCTTTCTCTCTTTACTACTCTCAATAGTTTTACTCTGGCTGTTGGCCTTCCTCTCTTTCTCAAGGCTGGGGGTTGATTTGAATTTAGCTTTGTTAAGTTTGACTTAATCGTGTGGAATGTTTAAATAAATTCAATAAAAGATAAAAAAAAGAAAGTTGAATGAAGTGTCTCAATCATTTTACTTCTGGCACATGAAATATCTTAAATGACATTAAAAACTTGCCAGACCACTGTATGTTTTGGAGAACTACCTTATACTGTAACTGTTGCTTCTTTTTGGATGTGCTTACCATTTTCAGTTGAGTTCAACTGACATTTAGCTGTGACTTGTTGTTAATTTATCTCACGGTCACTGTACAAGTTGTGTAACTGGAACTCCAAAATTAGAATCCAGATTTTATTACCAGGAATGTGTCATAATCTACTAGGAAATCGCAAAGGCGAAAAATCAGAATGAATTAACAAACTTCAAAATTTGATAAACTACAACAAAACTAAGTGTAGAAAAGTACAAAGTTCTACATGCAGGTAAATGGAACAGTAACGATTAATACAAGAAGAAAACTCTGAAAAGGTTTCAACGGTTCACGTTGAAGCAATATTCTCACCATCCAGGAAATGTGCAGAAATAATTAAACTGCTAGTCATAAATAGCGTGTGAATATGAATCAAGAGGTGTTATACTTGAAATAATGTGCTAGTGAGACTGCATATTGAAATTTATTTCAGTTGTGTTCACCACAAAGCAAAAAAGACAGAGAAGTCGTTGTGTCCCTATGAATACTGCATTCTGATGGCCTAGAAGAACTGAACACGTTTTCAGTGTTTGAGATCCTCATCCACCTCTAGAAAATTCTTCAAGATACTGATAAAGATGGCTCAGAAGAATTATTTCAGTTAAATAGTGAAACAGATATTTGAAGGCAATGACGAGAATAATGCATCACTCAAGGCGCAAACCAGAAAGCACTTCTCCCTACAAAACGTAGCATAAATTCAAACTAAAGTAATAAGTCAACAGACTTCAGGACAAACTTACTAGCCACATACCCTCGATGAACTGAATGGTTTCCTCTCATTCATAAATAGTATATTCAGAAATAGTATATTATATTATAAATAGTATATTCAGAACACTGCGGTGGGTTGGCACCCTGCCCAGGATTGGTTCCTGCCTTGTGCCCTGTGTTGGCTGGGATTGGCTCCAGCAGACCCCCGTGACCCTGTATTCGGATTCAGCAGGTTGGAAAATGGCTGGATGGATATTCAGAACAGCGCTGCCAGGATCCTGATGAGGTTGCGAAAGCACGATCACATCACCCCCATCCTGAAAACTTCATTGGCTCCCTGTCCAGCTCAGAATAGAGTACAAGATCTCCCTTCTAACCCATCAGTGCATTTATGGACATGCCCCTCTTTACCTACATGAACTTCTCACTCCTTATACTTCCTCACGTACCCTCCGCTCTGTACACATAAACACCCTCCAAGTCCCCAGAACTAAGTTCAGCAGCATGGGTGGCAGGGCTTTTTCGTCTGTGGCGCCGAAGCTTTGGAATGCCCTCTCTGATAACCTGAGAGCCCCAGAGTCGACTGATGTTTTTAAATGAAACCTAAAAACTCATCTCTTTAGAAAGACTTTTTGTTAAAGTATTTTTATAGACTTATTTTTGACTCTGTAGCACTTTGAGATTGCTAAAATATAAAGTGCAATACAAATAAAATTTATTATTATTATTATTATTAAAAATCTGAATGTTCTTTGACTTTTTGTAGTACCTACTTTCTATCAAGGATGGTAACAATCCAGCTCTGCCATACAAAAAAAGAGCCCTCTGTGACAATAGTCAATAAAGCATTTTTTCATCAGAAAATTAATTCCCTGCCTTTCCCAGCTTTCTCTTTTCCCCAGTTTACTCTTTCTGTCCGGCACCAATGCCTCCACCTTGTTCATTTTCGTCTTCTTGTCTCTTCCTTCTTTTTCACAGGTCATTTCACTTAGCTCTCTTTCTGCACTGCGTGAGACTGACCTTTGCACTTCTCTAATTGAGACAATGAGTTAGAAGCCCATGCCGGCGTCTGATGTGCCTTCTATGGCTTATTATCACTTACATAAGTAACCCAATAAGATGGTGACATGGCGGCAAAGCTGCTTGATGTTATGTTGGCACACTAAGAATATAAACTGTATCTGAGGTGTATTTAGAGATGAAAGGAACCACTTTTGCAGTTCTTTTATTAATGTCAATTGTGAAATGTTTTACATGAGGTCAGCAAATTCCTGAATTAATTATTAATCGTTTGGGTCCAAGAGATGTTTTGGCAAAAAAGTAATGTTTTACATGCCGCCTGTGGAATTTTCTTGACTAATTGATTCAGCTGTTAGACAAGAAGCGGCTTCCTTAAACCAAACATTTTCGGGCTTGCATCTTAATAGAGCTACAGGTTAGGCATCACAACTCCATGCATCATGTGGCTTTTCTACTGGGCAGCTTACCATATGGTACACACCCTGAAAACCTGGACAGAGATGGATATTTGTACCTTATCCTAAATTATTGTAAATTCCATGCTTGGAAATTTTCACAAAACATGACAGTCTGCCCAGTGGCCAAAGCCAACACCACATTGCTCAGAGCCTGTTCCACTTGAAATAATTACAGAACAGCTTGAACAATTCACTATAAATCCAACAAGAATGTTTTCTGTCTTGCCAGAGAGGTTGTATATCGCTAACCATATGAATCCCAAATAAAATTCCCAAACTGAGAGGTGATTGTGAGTGCCAAAACAGGATGAACTTTACCATTCTTGTCCATGTAGGAATCTCAATCCTAGCAACACACAAAGGGTTTTTATACACATGTAGTTTCTTAATCAGGAGATGAAGTGGAGGCGCTTCTTTTTACATTCACTAAACTGAAGGGAGGGCACACTCTGAGGTAGCTCTGCCCATCTTAGACAAGAGGGTAGGACTTTCACATCTACCACTCAAGATAAACTACCATCTCTGTTGGACTCTCGTCTTTTCTCTGTGTCTTTTAATTATACTTTAAGTAACCTAATGTATACATTAGTATACAGAAACGTCACAGGTACAGAAAACCAAACAGTCAGACTTGAAGATTTGGGACAAGTGGGCCTAAAGATTTAAAGTCAAGTTAAAGACAACATGTGCATTATGAAGTCACACTTTGAGCCTTTGAGCAATTCATCGATTCTCAGGGTAGAATAGAAGGCAGAAAAAAACAGCAAATTGTACTGGGATTGCAAATGATGTACCAGTAAAAATAATCTATTGATCACATAATTATTATTGGGAATAGTAAATATTCCACAAAGAGACCATGCAGATTCATTATTGGTACATATAGTAGCAAAAGGTCCATAAACAATGTCACCGTAAACATTTGTCAAATTGTAAAGGAATTGTGTTGCTAGATAGCTGGAAATTGGATAGCTTATTTATTATTGCTCAAGAATAACTCCTTCAGGATTATTAGACTTCTACTATAAAACACAAATTAGCTTCTAAGGCAGTTGTCCTCTTCAATTCAAATTTTCTCATACTAACATGTGCCCACATGCACCCAAGGACAACAAGTGGCACCAACAATAGTTGAAACTAACATGGAAGCCAATGGCATTATCAACACCTTACACTCAAAGAGGAAAACATAAATAATAGAATAATCAATGAACTGTGATAAAGTAAGAAACAAAAAAAAGATGCATCATAAATAGAGTAATTTTTGCAAGAAAAAGGACACATGACAGCAGTTTCTGAAATGTCGATGATACCTTTTCCATTGTTAGCTTTTTAACGGTTATTTCTAGCAAAGCAATGTGCTCAAGACTAAAGAGATTTATTTCCCTAAAGGCTGTGTCATATTATGTGACTTTTCACTCACAGACTTCATTTACATTTACTTATTTGGCTGACACCTTTGTCCAAGGAAACTTACAACATTCATAATACAATTGCTTACATTTCTTTTGGTTTTCCAGCTGAAGCACAAGCAGGTCAAGTGACTTGCTTATGGTCACACTGTGTCAGTAGCAGGACTTGAACCCACAACCCCAGGGTTTGGCGTCCAAAGCCGTAACCACTACACCATACTGCCTACATAATTTCAGTGAGTTGGAAACAGAAGCTGGCCACCTAATGTGACATGGCCAGTGACTCTCATTGTTTTGTCATGGTAGAGTAAAATATTAGTCTAGTTTCCCCTTTTGTATTATTAATATGTAGCCTTTGTCAGAATGCCTTAAATCTCCCAGACTTACCACTGTTTATAAGGTATTGTACCATATAACTTCTCCCCACCTTCCCTTCTACATTTATAACCTCAGGCAATTAGGTGTAGTAAAAGGCAAGCAGGAGTTAAGTTACATGTTAAATAATGTATTATTTATAATATTCATAAATAATAACAATAAGCAAAGTACAACCTGATAAATGGTGATGTGTAGTTTCAGGTGGCACACAGACTTGTTAGTTACTTAAAATGTCTCTAGTGAAGGCATCATTTGTGGTCAGCTTTCTTCAGAACAGGCCGCATGCCTGTCTCAATATGGCTACCAAGCTGTGCTCTTCATTGTGTTGTCCTTTTCAGTTCATGGTGTGTGAGATGGTCTTTCATCAGATGTTTGTAAGAGAGAGAGTGAAGGACAAAGCAAGCAAATTTATAGGTTTTTCTGTCCAACCCCTAGAGCCAATAGGGCGTCATGGTACTTAAAGACTTCTGATACAAGCCAATTCCAAACAGTCATACTTCAGGCCAAAGGGACACAGAATACCTTCACACCTGCCCCCCCCAAAACTATTTGTTGAGCTGATGCTTGCCAGCTAGGCAGCCTGGTTTCCTCTGGGGGTTTATTGAGAGAGTCCTGCAGAGAAATATTGGCCAAACTTGTTTGAGGCACTTCCCCCATCCCTGTCGTGAAATTACAAAGAGACTCAGTCCTAAAAGAGGGTGGGGGTACTGAATAATACAAATAAAGACATACAAAATATTTATCAACTCATATGCAAAATTTCACGCCACAACATTCATCCATGACTCGCTCCAATAAAATCACACAGGTTTGATTTTGTCTTTATTTGGATGGGTGGGTTCTGTGTGAATGAGACTGACAACCAATCATTGCTCCTGTGGTAGTACACTGCATAGAATGCAGGGTTGAGGCATAAGGAACTTATGTGTTTTGGAACTCATGAACAGAAGAGAAGCTCATCAGGTTGTTGTGTTGTGTTTTACATAAACAGCAGAATGGGAAAAGAAAAAAAGGGCAGAGAGAACGTCTGAACTCGCCATAGCAGTTAACCTTTTGTACAATGCTGGCTTTATGAGGCAGCGTGTCATTGGCTGTTACAAATAGAGGCGAGTATGACTTTGGTGGAAAGTCGGTACTCAGTTGGTAAAGTAAAGACACCCAGCGATTTTCAGTCTTTCAAACAGACACGGTCCGGCAATAAGATCAGCGACTGCAGTCTGCAAGTCTGACATGCCTCAGCACTAGAAGGCACGTAATGTGGCATTGGCTTTAGTTGTCAGAGTATAAAAAGTATTTTTGTTCCATGATGCATTTGGATGCCCTCCTCTGTGCAGCTCCTAGTGCTGCCATATCTTTTTTTATTATAGTGCAGTTTCCAAAACAGAACATGATGCTTCAGATACAATCTCACTACCACATTATAATGTCTGAGCTGAACCCGAATATTAACAGTTCATCCACCTATGATTTATGTTGAACACTTTTTATACCATTTTATTTGAAATTCTAATTACTTTTTCATACTGCTTTGATGAAGAGAATGTTTTGTTAATGTAAACCCTTAGAGCCCTATTAGAGCTTTCCGTAAGTCACCATTGTCTACTGTAGTCATACTGTTCCTTTTGCTCATGTTTAGCACTTTTCACATTTCTACATTAAACTGCCTTTTTAAGTGGTTTTTCCAGTTTTGTGAATTGTCCACACCTTTTTCAATTGTTTTTGCTTCCTCCTTAGTATCTTGTATTCCTCCAATGTCATTTGGGAATTCCATAAGTCAACTAACTACATCAGAATCAAAGTCATTAATAAAAATTAGAAAAACTAAGAGTCCAAGCACAGACTCCCTATGAACTCCACTGAAGACTTCATCCTCACGTGGAGCATTCCCCTCTTATCTATACTCTTGATTTCCAACAAATTAACAAACTTGAAATCCAGTTTTGTAACTTATATTTTAAAGTGTCATCTATGACGTTGGGCAGCACAGTGGCACAGTGGGTAGTGCTGCTGTTTCACAGTTAGGAGACCCTGGTTCACTTGCCCTTCATGGAGTTTGCATGTTCTCCCTGTGTCTCCAGTTTCCTCCCACAGTCCAAAGAAATGCAGGTTAGGTGCATTGGTGTTCCTAAATTGTCCTTAGTGTGTGTGTGTGTGTGCTCTGCGGTGGGCTGGCACCCTGCCCAGGGTTTGTTTCCTGCCTTGCACCCTGTTTTGGCTGAAGTTGGCTCCAGCAGACCCCCGTGACCCTGTAGTTAGGTTATAGTGGGTTGGAAAATGGATGGATCTATGACGTTATTGTGTGCACCGGTGACCCCACAATGGGAATGTATCCCTAAAAAAACAGGAATAAATCATATCAACAGCAAAGCAAAAGTTGGAAGATAAGTAAAAATTAATTACAACAGTAAAATAAAAACAAACAATAAAAAGATTTTCAAACACACCAAAACAGATAGCACTCGACAATAATTATGTCAAAGTAATTCCTCTCCAGCTGATCTTCATTTTGCTTTTGATTACAATGAGACCAGCCACAGATATTTTATCTGGTCTCGGTAGCCGACCTTTATCTAAGCTGAGAACAATTGAAACAGAGTGGAAATTCAGGCAAATCCTGTTGCTATGATTTCAGCTCACCTCGAATTGATAAAGGAGAAGAGTTATCACCAGAATGTTACTCTTACCAAAAGCTAATTCTTTTATCTTATCAAAGCTTAGATTGTGATGTTGCTGCTATAATGTGGCCCTTTTAATGACATCAAAAGTAGCAGCCACATAGTGGCAAAAAAACAAGCAAAGTAGGGCCAGTGTCAGACTTTCAACAGAATATGTGGTAGTAAAGGAGTCGGAAGTCGGTCCTTCTTGGATTACAGGTGGAATACTGATGCCACCTTTCCTGGTTGGTTTCTTTTTATATTGGTGATGGAAGAGGCAGAGTTTTTTCAGAACATTGCGGGCGGAGCTAGACATCTTCTTAGGGTGGCTTTTCGATGCTACAGGTGTAACATACTGTTAGTGTCAGCACCCCCATCTCATCCCAGGGTGGAACTGCTAACCTCACTAGTGCTAGGAAGGTGGTCTCCTGGTGTACATTTGTGACACACCTTTACAGTACATTAACATGTAATGGACATATAACTTTAATGTCTTATCTTGCCACTTTTGGTGCATTAACATAGAGTTTTGGGAGAGCCACAAGCTCATTGCTGATTTATTATTTGGTCAACAAAATAAACAGTTAAGGGGGAAAATAAAAAACAAACTTAAAGAATTAAAGGTGTTTTGCATCACACCAGATACGAGAAAGTCATTTCTGTCTGTCTGTCTGACATTAATAATATCTGCCAGAAAGAGTTGAGAGGTCAGAGTCTCCGTGAGAAGTCACAATTACGGCACAACTAGGCCAGAATTGTTTTCTATGAATTGTCACATTAGAAGCTACCTTATCAAAGGGCAATCACATAAAATTTCCTGCTGGGAAACCTATGAATTCCCATCTGTTCCTCAGCATTTCAATGCAGCATGTTACTTTCATGAAGTGGTTTCTTGGGCCATTGGAGCACAATGCTGATGATCAGTTCTTTTTTAGTAAACCTCTGCCTTATGTTTTTCTGTTTCTGTGATAACATACTGTAGGTACAACACTGTCTAAACATTTGTAAAATAAATCTTAGTTGATAGCACAGATGTAAAAATATGTGTGTAACTCTTGGCATCTTGTCTTTTCAGTCCAAGTCAATTGGCATAAATCCTCTGTATGTGATGGTGCCATGCACGCTGAGCACCTCATTCGCATTCATGCTGCCTGTTGCGACACCACCCAATGCCATTGTGTTCTCCTATGGATATCTTCAGGTTGCTGATATGGTAAGTTCAGATATCATTAGATACCTTTCTCTAATGCACTCACCACCAGTAATCTCTCCATACAGCTGGGTTGGAGGTCCAAAGTAAATTATTATTTCTTTGAATTACGTTTCAGGCTCAAGTTAATTTTTACTATTTTTGGGGGTCGTTTATGAGTAGTTCCTACTACCAACTATAAATTACAGAAGGTCCAAAAATCGAACTTATTTTTTTTTTAATGTGTGCACATTTTACTGAATTTAATACAGGGAACAACATAAAGAATTTTTACAAAAGAACACATCCAAATCCTTTTAGGACACTCTAGGTCTGCTTTATACAGGTGTTAAGAGACTTTTCTGACTATTGTGCTGACTTGCCTATTTTCAACAAATAGAAGTTAATTAACGCTTTGCCTTAGACCATCTTTGGATTAAACTTTGGTAGGGAATATCCTTTTCAAACCTTAACATGACAACATGAACATCAACAATATGACGTAATTCATCTTGCAGTCCCAGTCATTATTAAATTCTTATATATTTTTGCTATTAAAAGGATCTCCAGAACATCATAACTGAATTCTCTTGCTAAAATTGGTTTTGTGTAAGACTAAAGAATCCACAATTCATTAGCTATGACAGCCTAGAGGGATGGAGGCTTTAGCTTTTCCAGTGCCACAGAACACTTCCATTACAGGTGTCTTACATTTTTTATAGTAATGACTCAGTTGGCAAAAAAGAAGCTAAAAAATGTACCTCTAAATTTCCTTGCTTGTAGCCGTGAGACTGAGAGCTGAAAGAAACACTAAAGTATGTGATGTTAGCATCTAGCATACCTTAGTGCTATCTATCTCTGTAAAGGAAGCAATTTCAGAGGTCTTATTGGAGAGTCTGCTCTAGGAACGCAAGGCATGTCTAGGAAAAAAAACAGGAGATAATCAAAAAGGACAGAGATACATTCAGGCAAAGCAAGTGGTCAAGACCGTGAGATGAATAAAATGGAATCGTAACCATAATCAAAGAGGGATAATGATTACTCTGAATGCCACGTATAAATACATTGTAACTTTTGTGATGTCTTAGCAAAGTAATTGTGGCTTGGCATTTTCCAATGGCATCACGTTAAATAAAAAAAAAAACAAGAGCAAGAATAAATTTGTCAATTTATGTAAAATGGAATCCCCACATGAAAAAACAACAAAAACCCAGAGAATGTTTTAATATAATACCCATAAGGGTTTACTTCCACATTATCATTTCTGAGTGCCTGCCTTAAAATCAACAGCTCCTAAAGAGTACAATCCTAAAAAGTGTTGTTCTTTAAAAAGAAACAAGCATTATATTTTAATAAGTAGCTAGGAGAAAAGGCAAGGTCAACAACAAAGAGAAAATGAAGACCAGGAGAACAAAAATACTAAAAGCCAAAGCGAGAGACAGAAAAAGGTCAAAAGATGTTCACACACTGAAGAATCAAAAAGAATATTTAAATAAAGAAACAGCAAGAAATTTTTAGAGAATCTGAGTACATGGATACGGAGCAACTTTGAGGTGCTCTTTTATCCCGTTGCACTTTGATTGATGGTTCACTACCTCAGAGGATAGGCCTGTAGCAACGTGGGTGCCATCTTAACAATGGGAGCTCAAAGTAGCGTCACTGATAAATAAACAAAATGGTGGCAAAAATGATATGAATACAAATATACAAACAAAACTAAGCCAATTTGTGATAAACAGATATAACAACCAGCGCCACCAAATATACAAGAAAATCAAAACCAAGACCACTACAATCCCCATAAACACTAACAAATGCTGAGGACCCTGACAGAAAATAACAAAACAAAATAAAAGAAACTCATACAAAAAAACGATAGAACAAGAGCACATAAAAATACCGGTAGTTGTCGACTTGCGAACTATGCATCTTACGACCGTTACTGTGTCTCACAGGCAAATGACAGTTTTCACCACACAAGCATATGACTCATTCATCTCAGTTTTACTTTATTACATTTTGACTACGTTCAGTTACATTTGTCTTACAATTACAGGAAAACAGGCAATTGATCTTGACTCAAAAATGAAGGTGATCAAGAGGTATGAGGGAGGAAAGAAAGCAAATATGATAGCAAGTCACTTTAAGTTATCCCATTGTAACCGATGTTCACCGCACTGCATGTGCTGTATTGCTGCGCTTCGGCTTTGAATCCAGTTAACCTCTGAAAGATTTGCATTGTGACTCATGACATGAACTGCCACGAAGGGGTAATGACACCCCACTGAACTCTTTTATTTGTTTATGTTTATTATTAAGAGGCTGAAATGTTAAAACAGTTAACATACGAGTGCTCAAACTCTGTCAGTACAATTCTCTCAGAGTTAACACGAAGAATGCTGGGAGAGGTGAACACTGATGACGTAACGTGACACAGACAAAGAAAGGATATGTGAAGCACCCATATGTGAGCAACAGTAATAATGAAACAAAACAATAAAATGAAAAAATAATTTACAACAAAATGATAGAAAATCCACACAATGTGCTAAGAATGATGATAAAAAGGAAACAAAACAAACAAAATGACTTAAGGGACTTATTATACAGAACTATATGCACAGTCAGGTTTGAATACATATACCCGTCCAACTTACATCGAGATCGACTTGCGACGGGTCCATCAGAACTGAACTTAGTTGTAAGTTGACGACTACCTGTACCTAATGATTGGAAAACTTTTACCCAAAGAACGTTTTAATATACTACCCACAGGAACTAAATGCACAAGATACACGATATGCATATAATAGTAGTTACAAACACTTTATGAAGATGTTTTCAGACTGTCCATCATGGACTGGAGAAGCCAGGAGTTTCTTCCGCATTTCTCAGCTGGGTGTAAATGTATAGAATGATCACCGTGATGTGGCATGCCAAAGCACGCATGGGAATGCACCTGCTAGGTGCAAGCATTCACAAGAGAGGCAAATAACATAAAAGTGATTATCGCTGCTGTGACTTCAATCTCAGGACCTGAGACTATCATGAGACTATCACCTTGACAAAGTGAAAGAAACAAGTCCACAATAAAAAACATACAAAAACAGTATAACAGTCTGCTAAATGTAACATTTAACCTGATGAGTTGCCCTTTTTCACCTCAGCAACCTCCTTACTCTTTGACGATGGCAACATGTGAATGTTCCTACTGATGTACCTTAAGCTGAACGAGATGCTTTGGTAAACTCTAGCACAGATAATTTTACGTTAACTAAGTCAAATTTATTTTACTCTTTTCCTAGGCAAAAACTGGAATCGTTATGAACCTCATTGGAATTGCCTGTGTCACTTTAGCCATCAACAGCTGGGGACGTCCAATGTTTGATCTAGACTCAGTGCCATCGTGGGTCAACGCCACAGGTGTCTGATTCTTTGGGCCAAAAGTAAGGAAGCCGAGAGCCATCTCTGTTAAAAGTTTCTGAACAAGTTGATGGATGGGGTGTCCTTCATTGCCTCCTGTGTGTCTTGAACTTGGTGAAGTGGAGTACCCTGGAGACTTGACTCTTTGCACAATAATGCCAAAGAAATCATGTGAGTGTGTGAGTGTGTGTGTGTGTGCCTGTATGTGTGTAAGTTTATACGTATGGGGAGCGGGGCAAGAAGAAACAGATGGAACTTTATTAGTAGGTCAGAAATTGTACTGTAGGTTTGGATTGTTATATTTTTTAGCCCTTTTTCTATAATTTAATCAATGCAGGTGAATTATGGCAAGAGAAGATTAGTCATAGCAATAATGTAGCAAATCTCATGGGTAGAAGAAGACTATATTTAAGACTGAAAGTTCCATCACTCACATCAGGATACATATAAATAAATATGTGTTGTTTTATTTTGACTTCTGTAAATGGTACAATTCCATAGGGTCTTTCCATTTGCAATTTCATAGCTCAGGTATGAGAACTAGTTTGAGGAGAAATATTTTATAAATATATTGAATCTTTATCTGTCTGTTGTGGACTGGACAGCTTCATCTTCAATCCTATGTAATATTTCACTGTCACAGATACTTTTTAAATTTGTTAACCATTGTGATTCAGTGCATCTTACAAGAGGATGAGCTTGTTGCCTTAAATGTTCATTGTCCACAAAATTCTTTCTTGGGTTTGGGGCATCTTTACCTTCTTTTGATATTTGTATACAGGATCACAGAGACCAAATGAGCTTCCATGGTGGTCTGCTGCCAAAGCACATGAGCCACAATTGGGCTATCAGTCAAGGTTTTTGTGAAGTAATGAGGTATTAAATGGTGCAGATGAAGCACAAATGTCATAACCAATGTGGCTATTAGTCTCCTTCTGCTCCAAAGTTGGTTGCAAAGGGCTCAGGTTATTTTTTAAACTCAATTGCTCTTTATTATAATTAGTGCCTTTTATGGTGAGCACCATCTTAAAGCACTTTACATGAAAAATAGTATAAAACTGACACATTCGTATTACTGTAACTAGAGAGCAGGCTGGGTTAATGACTTGCTCAGGGTCTCACAGTGAGGCAGAAGTGGGATCTGAACATGTGACCCTGTGGAGCTGAGGTATTGCAGAGTGTGACTTTGGACGTTTAAAAATAAATTCTATGTCTACCATGTCCGAAAAAAATCTATCTCTGTGTAAAAGCTTCATGTATGGGGCTTGATCACAGCATCTTTAATCACCTTCATGTCCATAAAGGTAGTCATCAGTGCATAGACTTCATGCAAGTGAAAGTAAATACTTCTCATTACACCCTTTTATTACAATTTTTAAAACACTATAATAAGGATAACCACAAATAGTCCAAAAGCCAAATATGCTTTCCGCATTTCTATATGATAGACAATATATCTGGGTCCAAAATGTCACCCACATCGTAACTGACTCGTTTCCCCAGGTAGCACCAAGTAGTTACCCTTTTTTAATCTTTTAGTGGTGCACATTAATACACCAAAAATAAAATGCAGTATTTTACACTGGAGAATTACTTCTCTTTATGCTTTAAATATTAATGGATGTCACTAGCAGGAGAATTGTTTGATTCTTATCTACTGTAAGGATGGCAGCATGAGAATATTCTGGTCAAGTCTGAAGCAGAGCAGCACATGTCACAATAACTTACTTCAAATTCCACCTGTACATATTTGTTGGCATTTTTGACTTAAAGGTGGAGCACCAGCTGTAGGAGGATCAGGTGAATAAAGCAAAAATATGGATGGTGATGAGTGGTCTAGACTAAAGAGCTGTGGTGACCTCCAGCAATTAAAATCCATAGCACAGAAGTCTCCATCCATTTCTGAGGCCATCATATCCTTCTTTGTTTAGACTGATCTCTTCTGGAGGGTTACAGCATGAATGGTTTTAGGTTTATGAAGGAATAAATGAGCACCTTTATGTCATGTTAGTCAGGGCCAGTTACAATGTCCACCCTCAAAGTAGTGAGTGCCTACATTGTTCCAGATATTTTTTATAAGCCATCAGAGTCCCCAATATAACTACATGACTCAAATGATTGTTTTAAAGACCAGAACTCTTTGTATGGAGAAGTTCTTCTTGGTAGCCATTTTGAATGATCTGTGTCGTTGAGGATGTCCGTCAGTCATTCATTTGCTAACCTGCTTAGTCCTGAATAGGGTCGTGGGGGTCTGATGGAGCCTATCCCAGGTAACACAGGGCTCAAGGCAAGCACATACCCTTGACAGGGTGCCAGTCCATTGCAGGGCGAACACACACGGACCAATTTAGGATCACCAATTTCCATGCATGTCTTTGGGACTGTCGGAGGAAACCAGAGCACCCAGAGGAAACCCACGAAGACTTGGGAAGAAATGCAAACCCTGGCCTCCTTTACTGTGGGGCAGCAGTGCTACCACAGTGCCACCATGCCACCCTCCTTTGTGATTCACAATTTAACTGATTGGCCAGCACCACCTTCCAGCCTATGAAGTGCCCCTTGCAGTGATTAGTTTTACTGGACCTTTTCAAATTGCTATCGATCAAATTCACACAAACTAATTCATCTGAAGCTCAACTGAGCATAAAGCTTATCAGGTGGGCCCTTGTGTGTACAGGATGGGGTAGTCCAGTAAATTTAATTAAATTAGGCCCAGTGAGAACATAAATAAAACTGAGTCACGTGGACATTTTCTAAAACACTGAAGCTTGTTAGGATATTAAAATAAAATCGCTCGCTTCACCTACACTACATTCATGTATTGCAAATACAAATTGCAAGGACTCATCAATGCATACGCATGATATAAAAACAAACTGACACACTCATCTAACTGCTACTTAGGAAATTCCTTACATCAATTTTTAACCTTTTTAGTTTTCTTTTAATTTCTGAAACCAGGTAAGCTTAAAGATCAACTGTAGGCAGTGGTGTTGTCTTAGGGCAACATGGTCAATCAGTTTCTAAACAAAGAGGGCAGTTGAAGTTTGATAGACAGGAGTGCTAAATCGGAGCTACTGAAGCACAGCGTGTTAAGTACAGGGAAGGTCGAGATTGTAAGACTCGTAACTGACAGGAGTGTAGTGGCCATTCATCACATTGTGTAGTTAGCAGTGGCAAGTCAGCAGGGCTTCATACACACAACTGTACTGTAAGACTACTTTTTAAAACAGTCACCATGAATGAATTTGACTGTAAATTAGAAAATGTCAGTGCAACCTCTGTCCTTGGGTCACCTGCTCATCTCCCCTGTGCAATACTGTATTATAAAACAAGAACTAGAATATAGTGCCTATATGAATAGGTGTGCCTTCAAATTATAATAATAATCTTTGTAAAAATAAATTATCAGAAAGGTTTTCTTCTGTGGTATACACATTGTTTGTACTGCACACTTGTTGCAATGAGATTCTACTGTACTAATATAGTCTATGTTAGATATTTTAAATCTGATTAAAATGTAATACTGTATGTAAACTATGTATGACACTGTCTTTTTCAAACACTGGAAAGAATTTATAAAGTGTACAGTTTTAGGTCAAACAGGTGAGTGTGGTTATGGTTGCCTGGTATCAGGGCCAGCAGAACATCAGGAGAAGTCATTACTGAGGTGATATCATCCCGCTATGGAGTTAGTTAGTTATTGACTACAAATGAACTGAAAACTAGAGAAGTGGGACATTTGACCCGATTCACTCCATTTATTGTATTATAGTGTGCAAACTCTTTAAATAAGGGATGTTTAATGTTACAGAAAACAAAATGTTAAATATGATATTACATTTGTCACTTTGAGAAAAAAGAGAAATCATCTAACATAAAAATAAAATTTTGGAAAATAACATAAGTGTGTGTTTATCTTTTTTTTTTTTCAAATTTCGACACATCAAGTTAAGTCGAGTGGTCTTATTGTCGTTCGGAAGACATTACTGATCAGCATAAAATAAATGCCTGTAAGATCTGCTGTACACTCTTAAAAATAAAGGGGTTCTTCAGAGCGATGCCACAGGGCACAGATGTCGAACTCCAGGCCTGGAGGGCTGCAGTGGCTGCAGGTTCTCATTCTCACCCTTTCCCTAATCAGTGACATGTTTCCACTGCTAATTCACTTCTTTTCCCTTCAGTTTAATAGCCCTGTTTTAAAGGATTCAATCCTCTGAATTGATTCTTTTCATCATTAAATGGCAGCCAAGCAGAAATGAGATTTGAAACGAGCCAACAGATGACCAGGTTAATTGGGGCTTCAAACTCCAACCAGTTTCATTCCAACCAGGTTCTTAATGAGAAGTTGATTCTTGCTGTTAATTAAACCCGTTATTTAATTCCATAGCTTGTTGCTGCTCTCATTCTGTCACAGCAGACATTTCCAAAACTGCTGATTTTCTGTTGTTTTCCATCAAAATGTTTTGGTGACCTCAGAGATCAGCCTTACTGAGAGCCTAACCTTTCTTTATTTCCAAATATCGTGTGATGGGTACAGGTGAGCTGCTCATGTGGCGGCTCATTTTGTGCCTCATTATTGTTTGGCTGCTAATTAAGGAAAAAGAGACAACTAAGGGGTCTGAGTCAAGTTAATTAAAAGTAAGGTAAAAAAAGTAAATTAGCAGCAAAAACTGGCCACTAATGAAGAAGATGGTTAGAATGAAAACCTGCAGGCACCGCGGCCCTCCAGGACCGGAGTTTGACACCCCTGCCATAAGGGAACCATTTTTGGTTCCTAAGAGACCCATCCACACGAAGATTCCAGAAAAATCCTTTATTTATTTAGATCCATAACAGGCTCCATACAGTAAGTAACCATGAATAGATAGTAACAGATTTGTGAACAACAATATTTATTTATATAGTACCTTTTCATACAAACAATGTAGCTCAAAGTGCTTTATAAAATGAAATAAAAGGAAGTTAATATAAAACATAAACAGACAAGATTAGGCAATAATATTATACAGTTTGTAACAAAGAAAAAGGTAAGGGCGAATGACCAGGAGGACAGAAAAAAACTCCAGTTAGGCTGAAGAAGAAAAACAAAATCTGCAGGGGTTCTGAGGCCACAAGACCACCCAGCTCCCATTCTACCTAACACAGAGGGTCTAGATCAGTCCTTATGGTTTTCAGGCTTCACGTGGAGGAATCTGATAATGATGGTCATGTGGACGCTTGGGACACCTGTCATTCAATCCATAAACATGGGGGGCAGCATGGTACCTTGATCAGGTGGTGGTGGTGGTGGCGCAGATCACCACCACAGAACAAATGAAAAAGGCAGCAGAGCATAGCAGACTAGCAAGGAATTGCAGAACCCAGAGGAAAATGATAATTCAATGCCCATATAGAATAACAGGAATACAACTAAAATAATGGGTTTTTAGCAGCTTTTTAAGTTGTTCTACAGCATTAGCCTGGTGAATGGCAATACCAGTGACTCCTGATTTTTAAAGGACTATTGCTGCATACAATAAATAACACTGGCGGCTAAGTTTAGATTTTCTTAATCTGTTAGTGTCCTGCTAGGTAGCCAACCATACATTAAAGATTTCAGGTTTCTTCCATATACAGTATTAGGAAGTTATTCAAAGCCCAAAGAACCAACTTCATATTCAAAGAACCCGTCCCAGAACCAAATGGTGTTTTGTCAAGCAATGGAGCTATGAGGAACCACACACCCCACCAAAGAACCATAAAATGCCATTGAAGAAATAGTCATTTGTAAGAGTGTACCTCAGTAATTACATAGTTGTGGGGACCCAATGTCCGCCATGTTCAACACAAGAGAAAAAGCTTTTGTAAGTAGGGGAAGGAGGTTGTGTGCATCTTCTTTAGTCTGATGGAACATAGTGACTGGACTGCTGCATTGCTAACATGATTTTGTGTTTCTTTGAATTGTGTATCAGAGTATATGCTTTATTCTCTTAAATAAAAAAACAACAACTCAAATCTAAATTGACAGTCCATCACAGGTCACACACACACACAAGCCAAGTCACTTTAGACCTAGTGATTTACCTACAAGCACATCTTCAGGCTATAGGGGGCAATTCATGTAAATAGAAGATAGCACAAGATCTGCTAAGTCAGAGCCAAGAATCAAACCAGAGTTCAAGTGTCGTCTGCCACTAACACAACCTACAATACAAAATAAAACTTTAAAAGACTGTTCTCTTTAGTCCTGTGAGGGTTCGTTCCCATTTTATATCCAGTTCTGCTGGGATAGGCTTTGATCCTCAATGGATAGTCTGCCATGGTACCAGATTAATCTTTTATCTTCTGCTCAGTATGATTAGGGTCAATCAGTAAACTTATCAGTTAAGCAAATAACATTTCCTCCATTCTGGACCACATCACCGGTTAATTTTCTTCTGAGACAGTCAAAGGAAAATTCAAAGAGGACAAAGGTTTACTTGGGCCTGTGTTGGTGTTGGTTAAATGAGAGCTACTGTTTAAGCAATAATCCATTAATAACTTAACCAACATACTGTATGCATCTCTAAGATAGTTAAACACTTGAATTTGTTATTAGAAGATGTTTACAACACACACGTAAAATAAAGATGCATTTCAAATACCAAAACAATGTAGTATGAATTGAAATAGAAATAGAAATGTAAAGAGGTTTTTGGACAGACAGTACAGCAGAACTACACCAAGGAACGCCCAGGAATGCTAAGTACTTCTAATTTGCTTCTGTGGGTAGAACGCCATAGAGAGAGAGAGAGAGAGAGGTTAGAGGTATGCACTGATAGAGCACATTGCAGCACCCACCACATCACAAACCAACTCAGGATCCCAGATTAGGACCCGAGTGCAGCCATGCAACAGGTGACACCTCAGCACCACACTAGTTCAGATGGAATGGAACATTGGGAGGTTTTTTCTGGTGGCTGGAGTGCCAAATCTGCCACCAACCCCCAGGTTTTTCCCAGCAGGTTGGAGGGACTGGGCTGGATGCACATTAACGTCCTACCCAGGACGGAGCAATTGCAGGTTAAGGGCCTTGCTCAAGGGCCCAACGAAGTAGAGTCACTTTTGGCGTTTGGAGGATTCAAACCGGCAACTTCCAATTGCCAGTGCAAATCTCTACCCTCAGAGCCACCACTCCAACCACAACTCCATGGAGGTGAGGATAAAAAATGTATTTCAATATTCACTTCATTGAGAAGTATACTGTATAATTATTCCTCTGGTATATCTAGCAAATGTGCAATTTTCTTTCATCTGCCTTTGGGTCTGGAAATGCATTCCATCTTCTAGAACCGATTACAGTCTTTTGTTCTCATCAACTTAACTGCACCAATTCAATGATGTGACTTAATATTTAGATTTTTTATAACCCATGTGGAAAATTCAGGGCCCCAGTAGTCTACATGTTACAAGAAGATTACACAGCTCCTCCTGGTGGTACTCCCTGCATATCTTAATTTTAATAAACACCCAGCAGCATAATCAGCATTCACCGTAGTCTACTGACAGTCGTTAACAATGAAGAACACTTGATATTGCATTATTTAAAAACTATGTGGTTATGCATGTCAGTTTAAGCTATTAAACTGGCTTGATGATATGCAATTTCTTAAATAGAGAAAAATCAGTAATACCATTAATTTAAGGCAGCATGGAGGTGCACTGGTTAGCACTGCTGCATAATGGATCCAGGGTTCAAAAGCTATGTTGGGTGTTATGTTCTGGGTATCAATACAGTTAAAAACAATGATGCTGACACAGATGGGAAAGGAGGCCCAGCTTCATTATATCACTCGCGATAACTAGCAGACACCATACGACTGACACACATTTCAAAGTAACTGTCTCGTATAATGCATTACTCCCGGGCACTGGCTTCACCTTCCAAAGCCATTTGTGAGTCTTGCAGTGGACTGGCACCCCAGTATTAGATGAACCAGATTGGAACACGTGAAGCTTGATTTCCTTTACACAGCAACAAATTTCTTATTTGGTAATTAAAACTCAAGAATTCAAGTAACATGTAGTTGGTAAACATATTCAGGGATGAAACTGTTTGTGTATTTAAGAACAGGAAAACTTATGAAGTTATTTTCATTTTTGTGTTAGCATATAATGTTATATTTCTACATACATTCATCCATGAATTTTTAAGCCAGCTGAGCCCAAAAAGTTCCAATAAAGAGATACAACAGCATGGCACCTAACTGGAAAGCAGTAACCCGCTCTGGAAGGGATGCCAGAACTATGAAACCTTCCTAGAGACAGTGACTGGGCCAAAGTCTGAACCCACGACTATGGAACTGTCAAGCAGTTAACCTCTTTGTCACAACTAGAATCCTTAATCAAGTCACAGGCCAGTAGACTGTTAGGGTTATAGCCAATGCTGCACATCCTCTCCATGACACATTAACACTGATGACTTTCAGCCAGCTAATTTTAGCAGAAGGGTGTCAAGAAACACTACTGGGGCTCCAGTAAAACATTTACATAATGCCTCAAGGTGTCTGGGACTTACAAGTCAGAAGTTTTCTTTCTTTGTAGTCATTCTGGTGTGTGTTCAGACCATAGTGTTAGTGTATATACACCTACTGCATGTATCTATTTATTTTTTACAGGGATTCTGTAAAAAAGCCAAATCCCAACCCCCAGACAAATAAAGTTTTATCTATCTATCTATCTATCTATCTATCTATCTATCTATCTATCTATCTATCTATCTATCTATCTATCTATCTATCTATCTATCTATCTAATGTTTAAAGTGTCCACCACTTAACCCCCATTACCTCACACATAATGAATGCCTATAATGCAGAGTGTATGTTGTAAGAACGTGATTTCTCTCTTTTTATAGCTACAAGTAGGTAAAACCCTTAACTACAACAATAAATGCCTGCCAGTATAAGGGCTACCCATGATACTCAGCAATCAGCATTTCCTCCAGCAGGACATGCTCTTATAAGAGCCACTATTCATATGGCACAATGTGTATAACAGTGATTCTAAAACTCATTCTTGAGGACCCATTGTGGTTGCAGGTTTTTGCTCCAACCAACACGTGTTACTAATTGGTCTCCTAAACTAAGAAAGCAAGGTGTTATTTCCTAGCTTCCAGGCTTTAGAGTTAATATAGAAATTACAAAATATAGTTTGGTAATTTGCTTTTTAGAATGTACCAAGCATTTATGCATTGTGGTCATCAGAGGGAAATTGTGTCAAAAGACAAGATAAATGTTGAGGTGCTAACTCAGCCATCTCCATTTACTTATTGAGTTCAAAAACAATAGTGTGCAATAAATAACAAATGAGTCGCCCACTACTGTACTAACTGACAGAAATACTGTCTTAGTGGCGTCGTTAGATCACTTACATTGAGGCATAAAGAAACTCTGTTTCTTCACTCAGCCAGTCAATAAGTGACGCCTCCTTCTGGGTGGCTGGGCTTTAATGCTCCTGGGACTGGAAGGGGCAAGGACAGTTGTTTTCACTGGGCAGATTCTTGCTGCTGTAGAGGCAAAGGAAGATAACATGCCGTATATACTCACATTTAAGTTGGGTCTTGAAACCAAAAAAATTGATCATAAAATCAGTTCACCACTTATATGCCCGTTCAAAAATGCAGCACTTAATTTTTTTTTTTTTACATCTTCTTGCCTTCTCCAATCTCACATCAGTTTCTCAGACGCATCGAATTTTGTTGCAGCAGCGCAGTCACTAATTTCTTTCTCTGCTTCAACAACGTTTAATTTAAAACCAGTGTTATATTTTCTTCTGATCAAACTCTCCATCGTAGATAAGGGATGATCTTATGATAAAGGTTTATAAGGGTGTGAGATACAAAAAACACAAATCAGTGCAAACGTCACTTCGGAATAGTTTGGGTATTACTGTGTGGTCACGTAGGCACAATAGAGAGAGATAGAGACAGAGAGAGGTTAGGAGCACACGCTGATACAGCGCACTGCTGCACCCACATAGAAATAAAAGGGCAGTGTGCTCCATGGTTACTCTTGCAGGTGGGCATTAGCATATCATAATCTCTTGGACCAACAGCGTGAGTTTTCCGTATTCGACTTATATGACTAACATTATAAAATACCAGAAACTATACGGTAAAATCAAGTCCCGACTTATCCGCGAGTACTGTATATATAGTACTGTAATTGGCAGCAGCACCCCCCTTAGCTTGTGCTGGATTTACACACCTGCAAAGTCAGTATGATACATAAGGATTATTTAGTGTTTTTTTTAGTATTGTTTTTTAAGATTTTCATTATCATCATCAGGCATTTCATTCTGCTTTCCAGGCGTTCTGGTTATTTAATCCATTATTTATTAATGAACACATTAGTGGGTCTGATGCTGAAGTAGCTGCAGGGTTTTAGTATTCAGTGTTGCTTGCCCTGGTGTTTGAGCTGCTTTTTGTTATTTGTCATCCGCTGTGACAACCCCTAAC
The DNA here is from genome assembly GCF_016835505.1 of Polypterus senegalus. Lineage (NCBI taxonomy): Eukaryota > Metazoa > Chordata > Cladistia > Polypteriformes > Polypteridae > Polypterus > Polypterus senegalus. The sequence continues at coordinate 132,646,864 of NC_053159.1, forward strand.
GGGAGCAGCCGGAAGAAGAAGGATCAGGATACAATTAAGGGAGCAAACTACACAAAAAAGACAAATTAATAGGATAAGAAGAAAAAAAGATTTGAGTATTTAAAGCTATAGCAAACATGCAAATATTTCTAAATGTGTTATAAATGTAAAAGCACACTGTTTCACTTTTCTGAATGCATAACAAAAGAAAAGAACAAACAAAATCCAGCTCTTTAAATGAGGTTAATCTTAGGTAAAATGATTCTTTGATTATGAAACGGGTTAGAACAAAAATCCACAGCACATGGGGACACACTTTTGGAGCCACTAGCCTAAACGGAAATTCTGGTATTCAATATTGCCGACTCTTACTAACTTTTTCCTGTCTCTGTTATCATCCAAAAATAAGGCCTTTCCTTTATACAGAACTGTAGATTCCATATGATCAGGAAACATAACTTGTTGGATGTCCTTTCTATCTTTTGCTCCATCAGCCTTGTGGTATCCACTCTCTTGAACCCTCAATAGAAGCATGCATGCATTGCTGCTGTGCCTCTCATGGTTTAGATGTGTGGGTTAAGAGCCTCTCATTTACCTTATAGATCTATAGGTGGATGAAAGGTCTTTCACTCACAACTTTGTTCCTAACTTGCTGTCTTAATGAATGTCTTGACTTTACAGTGATACTGTACGTACAGCGCATCACTCTTAAGCATTATTTAATTTATTTGGCTTCCAAGTAAGACATTGCTTATTGAAATTCATAATTAATTTTGGCACAGCAGTTTCTTACATGTTTCTTAACAAACTCTAAAATGTTGCTAGTTTTTAAGGTGATATAAGCCATAGCACTTGCACTTCTTTCATTCCATATTTGTCCATTGGAATTAGAAAATGGAAACTAGCATGTTTTTCCAATGAGCAGGGACTATCCAGTCCAGATAACTTTATAAACTTTTAAAGCTCTCAAAGTGTTTTGGTTCTTTGTTACAGATTCCCAAAACTCTTTTCATAATGAAGTGCTTCCTGACTTCAGGGCTAAATGCACTGCTTTTAATTTCAACTGATGTCCTTGAGTAGGTGATTTACTGTTCAGCTTTGTCGATGCCTTTTCAAATTGTGAAGACCTGAATTAAGTCCTCGTGTGGACTTCTGTGCCAAGGACTACAGGTTTAATTCTATTAGTCTGTTGGAGCAGGACATGCATTCAAATCTGGGAAAAATTAAATGCTTCATATTTTATACCTGAATCTTTTGAATGTCCCAGCAGCCATGGCCTTGAATTTTGTAAGTAGTTGAACGTTTCCTAAATTTGTTCAAGGATGTGGAAATGTTGGTAATTTTGCACTACCCCTAGGGATCAATTGCCTGTAAACGCAGGGGTCCATTACTGGCAGACTCTTTGGTCAGGATGCAAGAGAGTATCTTGGGATTGTCCCCATCACCATCCACCAATCACTGTCATGGTTATTTTGCATACAGACAATTTTGGGTCAAAATGGACACAATAATAAAATGCAGGAGGCTGGGTCTCCTCTCCATAAAGTCAAATGGACATGGCCTCATTTATTTTTATAGCTCCTTTGATCCCGCGTCTGCATGGATTGATTTTGGGGGTAGAACTGAGTCTGCACTGGGGCAGTGGAAAAGGCAGAGAAGGATATGGGGATTAAGAGAGAACATTTAATGGGCTCCCTGATTGCTGGAGGTTTTAGGCTGGGAGCTCTTTATCAAATGTTTTACTGGCTCTGGGTCCAGTTAGATCATTTAAATTTGACTTTACAACTTTTAGAACCCAACAGCATTTCTGTTCATAAGAATGTTTTATGAATTACATACCATAAATACTGATTCTTAACTATACATGCTTTCAAGTTCAAACAAATCTTGCTTTGAGTGAAAACAGAGCATTGCAGATTTCATGTTATGTCATCAATATAATCAAACTAGCTGTGTTACCCAACTCAAATAGATAGAAATCTAAGTAATCAACGTAGAACTCAGCATTAATGTTTGCAGTGCAGCATGGAATATTTGATAGATAGATAGATAGATAGATAGATAGATAGATAGATAGATAGATAGATAGATAGATAGATAGATAGATAGATAGATAGTGTGGTCCCGCGAGGGGGCGTCCGTCCTGGTTCTGTTGGGAACCACGGGTCGAGGGCATGGAAGCCCTACCCTGTAGGGGCCCGTGGTCACCGCCAGGCGGCGCCCCGATGCCGGTTTATCCCGGGAAGACTTTATGTGGCGCCCGGAGAGCTGCCGGGAGGACAGCCGACACTTCCGCCACGCTGGGGCGTGGCCAAGGAGCGGATACTGGGAACACCTGGGGCTCATCCGGGAGCATTATATAAGGGGCCGCCTCCCTCCAGTGATTGGTGGAAGTCGGGAGGCAGTAAGACGGAGCTGGAGAGAGGACAGGAGGCGGCCAGAGTGAAGGCACAGAGACTGTGGGCCCTGGACTTTGGGGGATTCAGTGCCAGGGGCACTGGGGTGTGAGTGCACGTGTTATTGGACTTGTATATATCGTAAATAGTGAATAAACAGTGTGTGGGTGCAAAATATGTCATCCGTCTGTCTGTGCTGGGGCCAGCATTCACAATAGATAGATAGATAGATAGATAGATAGATAGATAGATAGATAGATACTTTATTAATCCCAAGGGGAAATTTACATAATCCAGCAGCAGTATACTGATACAAAGAAACAATATTAAATTAAATAGTAATAAAAATGAAAAGAATTAAAATAAAATTAATGTTCGCATTTACTCCCGGGTGGAATTGAAGAGTCGCATAGTGTGGGGGAGGAACGATCTCCTCAGTCTGTCAGTGGAACAGGACAGTGACAAAAGTCTGTCACTGAAGCTACTCCTCTGCCTGGAGATGATCCTGTTAAGTGGATGCAGTGGATTCTTCATGATTGACAGGAGTTTGCTTAGTGCCCGTCGCTCTGCCACAGATGTTAAACTGTCCAACTTTAATCCTACAATGGAGCCTGCCTTCTTAACAAGTTTGTCCAGGCGTGAGGCGTCTTTCATCTTTAAGCTGCCACCCCAGCACACCACCGCGTAGAAGAGGGCACTGGCCACAACCGTCTGGTAGAACATCTGCAGCATCTTACTGCAGATGTTGAAGGATGCCAACCTTCTCAGAAAGTATAGTCTGCTTTGACCTTTCTTACACAGAGCATCAGTATTGGCAGTCCAGTCCAATTTGTCATCCAGCTGCACTCCCAGATATTTATAGGTCTGCACCCTCTGCACACAGTCACCTCTGATGATCACAGGGTCCATGAGGGGCCTGGGCCTCCTAAAATCCACCACCAGCTCCTTGGTCTTGTTGGTGTTAAGGTGTAAGTGGTTTGAGTCACACCATTTAACAAAGTCTTTGATAACCTTTCTGTACTCCTCCTCCTGCCCACTCCTGATGCAGCTCACAATAGTAGTGTCATCAGCGAACTTTTGCACGTGGCAGGACTCCGAATCGTATTGGAAGTCTGATGTATATAGGATGAACAGGACCGGAGAAAGTACAGTCCCCTGCGGTGCCCCTGTACTGCTGCACACAATGTCAGACCTGCAGTTCCCAAGACGCACATATTGAGGTCTGTCTGTAAGATAGTCCACAATCCATGCCACAAGGTGTGAATCTACTCCCATCTCAGTCAGCTTATCCCTAAGGAGCAGAGGTTGGATGGTGTTGAAGGCGCTAGAGAAGTCCAAAAACATAATTCTTACAGCACCACTGCCTCTGTCCAGGTGGGAGAGGGATCGATGAAGCATATAGATGATGGCATCCTCCGCTCCCACCTTCTCCTGGTATGCGAACTGCAGAGGGTCGAGGGTGTGACGGACCTGTGGCCTCAGGTGGTGAAGCAGCAGCCTCTCCATGGTCTTCATCAGATGTGACGTCAGAGCAACAGGCCGGTAGTCATTCAGCTCACTAGGTCGTGATACCTTTGGGACAGGAGTGATACAAGATGTTTTCCAAAGCCTCGGGACTCTCCCCTGTTCCAGGCTCAGGTTGAAGATGCGCTGTAGAGGACTCCCCAGTTCCAACGCACAGGCTTTCAGCAATCGTGGCGATACACCATCTGGACCCGCTGCTTTGCTGGCACAAAGTGGTAGATAGATAGATAGATAGATAGATAGATAGATAGATAGATAGATAGATAGATAGATAGATAGATAGATAGATAGATAGATACTTTATTAATCCCAAGGGGAAATTCACATAATTTGTATAATTTGTCTCTGTTTTAAGCCATTTGGCATGGGATTCGTACAAGCGGGGTTAATGTTTGTGAAGCACCATCTATAGGAAAACAAATGCAGTGCACTTTCTTACTAAAAATGTTTGTGATGTGCCATCTTTAGGATTGACAGAGACATAACAACCAGACTGCCACACAGTCAGGCACACAGACACATATCCTGTTATTATGGTGGATTCTTCTTTAGTCAACAACTATTGCTTAATTTACTTCATTTTTAGCTCTGAACTGGTAATGAATTATATAATTTTCATGAAGCTGAATTCATGGCAAAACTTGGTTTCTCTTTACAAAAGAGTTTACAGAAGAAATGTTGCCCCACAACCAGTGAAATTCAAGACATTATCATGCGCATTTAAAATAAATCAGTGACCATTTTCTCAAATGACAAAGCCTGGTACAGTTAATGCTGGTGGGGAACATGGAAAGAGGGATGTAGATTAAGAGTGTACACCTGCAAGCTCAGCAAAGGAGCGTCTTCTCTGCTCAGATCCATTGGTTTGGGTGCATAGCTGCTGGTGAGCATCTGCAAGGACTCTGGCTTGAATCACTTTATGGTTTTGGGGAAAGTGAGTGCTGTTGATGTTACCTCAGACCACAAATTACTGTTATAATGTGGAATAATCAGTGTGAATGTGCAGGCAGTGCAAAGGGCAGATGAGAATGCATGGAGCATCGGGGAAGTAACAGCAGCGTTGGAGGGTGAAGAAGGAAGGTGACAGCATTTGTGGATGGAGAATAGCCCAGAGAGAGAAATAATTCTTGATTTCCCTAAACAAGTTTAAAAACGTGATTTTAGTGATTTTGTGTTTTGAACTGTGAAATGAATTTCATAGGCAATTTCATGAAACTATATGCCAAATGAAATTCCACTGTTTCAGTCATCACTGCTTACAACAAATTAAATCAATGGGTAGCTTTTTCATGTGACTTAATTATACTATTATTCTACTGCCAGTGCTACCCATCTAAGACAGGTGAAAAGTTAAGTAATCAATATGTTAATGTTTGTAGTGTACTATGCAATGTGTATATCTCTGTTATATGCCATTTGGTACAGGATTCATAAAAGCAGCGCTAATATTTGTGATGCGCCATATTTTGGAATGACCGAGACATAGCAACCAGACTGCCACACAGAAACGTATCCTTTTATTAATTTGGATTGATTAACATTCTACAAAGGGTGGCACGGTGGCGCAGTGGTAGCACTGCTGCCTTACTGCAAGGAGGCCTGGATTTGCTTCCCAGGTCCTCCCTGCATGGAGTTTGCATGTTCTCCCCTTGTCTGCGTGTGTTTCCTCCCACAGTACAAGGACATGCAGGTTAGGTGCATTGGTGATCCTAAATTGTCCTTGGTGTGTGTGTGTGTGCCCTGCAGTGGGCTGGTGCCCTGCCCAGGGATTTGTTCCTGCCTTGCACCCTGTACCAGCTGGGATTGACTCCAGCAGACCCCCGTGACCCTGTGTTAGGATGTAGTGGGTTGGAAAATGACTGACTGACTAATATTCTACATCTCTGTGTGGGTTTCTCTCCCTGATCCCACAGACATGGGATAACTGGCAATTCTAAGCTTTAACCATGTAAGTGTGTGTGCGTGAGTGGGCTGAGTAACAGACTGGCCTCCTGTCCAGGGTTGGCTCCTGCATTTCTGTTAATGCTACCAGGAAAGGCTCCGGCTCCCATTGCCATGGATTGCATTGATCAAATTTAAAAACATTGTGCTAATTAACCTGTTTTTAGGGATGCAAGAAAACAATCCATACAGACATTGGGTGAAAGTGAAAACTCCATACAGACAACTCCAAAAAATATATATATATAGGCTATACATTATATATATACTGTATAGATAGAGTGCATCTGGAAAGTATTCACAGCACATCACTTTTTTCACATTTTGTTATGTCACAGCCATATTCCAAAATTAATTAAATTCATTTTTTTCCTCAGAATTCTACACACAACACCCCATAATGACAACGTGAAAAAAGTTTACTTGAGATTTTTGCAAATTTATTACAAATAAAAAAACTGAGTAATCACATGTACATTCACAGCCTTTGCTCAATACTTTGTCGATGCACCTTTGGCTGCAATTACATCCTCAAGTCTTTTTTAATATGATGCCATAAGCTTGGCACACCTATCCTTGGCCAGTTTCGCCCATTCCTCTTTGTAGCACCTCTCAAGCTCCCTCAGGTTGGATGGGAAGCGTCGGTGCACAGCCATTTTAAGATCTCTCCAGAGATGTTCAATCGGATTCAAGTCTGGGCTCTGGCTGGGCCACTCAAGGACATTCACAAAGTTGTCCTGAAGCCACTCCTTTGATATCTTGGCTGTGTGCTTAGGGTCATTGTCCTGCTGAAAGATGAACCGTCACCCCAGTCTGAGGTCAAGAGCGCTCTGGAGCAGGTTTTCATCCAGGATTTCTCTGTACATTGCTGCAGTCATCTTTCCCTTTATCCTGACTAGTGTCCCAGTTCCTGCCGCTGAAAAACATCCCCACAGCATGATGCTGCCACTACCATGCTTCACTGTAGGGATGGTATTGGCCTGGTGATGAACGGTGCCTGGTTTCCTCCAAACGTGACGCCTGGCATTCACACGAAAGAGTTCAATCTTTGTCTCATCAGACCAGAGAACTTTGTTTCTCATGGTCTGAGAGTCCTTCAGGTGCCTTTTGACAAACTCCAGGCAGACTGCCATGTGCCTTTTACTAAGGATTGGCTTCCATCTGGCCACTCTACTATACAGGCCTGATTGGTAGATTGCTGCAGAGATGGTTGTCCTTCTGGAAGGTTCTCCTCTCTCCACAGAGGACCTCTGGAGCTCTGACAGAGTGACCATCAGGTTCTTGGTCACCTCCCTGACTAAGGCCCTTTTCCCCCGATTGCACAGTTTAGATGGCTGGCCAGCTCTAGGAAGAGTCCTGGTGGTTTCGAACTTCTTCCACTGATGGATGATGGAGGCCACTGTGCTCACTGGGACATTTAAAGCAGCAGAAATTTTTCTGTAACCTTCCCCAGATTTCCTGTCTCGGAGGTCTACAGACAATTCCTTTGAGTTCATGCTTGGTTTGTGCTCTGACATGAACTGTCAACTGTGAGACCTTATATAGACAGGTGTGTGCCTTTCCAAATCATGTCCAATCAACTGAATTTACCACAGGTGGACTCCAATTAAACATCTCAAGGATGATCGGGGGAAACAGGATGCACCTGAGCTCAATTTGGAGCTTCATGGTAAAGACTGTGAATACTTATGTACATGTGATTTCTCAGATTTTTTATTTTTAATAAATTTGCAAAAATCTCAAGTAAACTTTTTTTTTACGTTTTGGTGTTGTGTGTAGAATTCTGAGGAAAAAATGAATTTAATCCATTTTGGAATAAGGCTGTAACATAAAATGTGGAAAAAGTGATGCGTTGTGAATACTTTCCAGATGCACTGCATATATATCCATCCATTATCCTACCCACTATGTCCTAACTACAGGGACACGGGGGTCTGCTGGAGCCAATCCCAGCCAACACAGGGGGCAAGGCAGGAAACAAACCCCGGACAGGGCGCCAGCCCACCACAGTGTGTATATATATATATATATATATATATATATATACAAGAAACCTGATATTTTCAATGCCCCATCTCAGGATCAGGCTTTACACTATCACTATGCACTCTGAAATAGAAGAAGACTTTTGCCCTTTGGAAAGACATAGAAATGTATGAAGGAATTTTGCTCTCATTGTCCTTGCTGTTTCAAACCCTCAAGATTACAGCAATTAAAAAAATAGATGGTTTAAGTAGTATTTGAGTCTGCCATCAAACAAGCCCTAGCAGCTCTGATAACTATGATCTATAACCCCTGCCCTGTTATAATTACAGGGCAAAGTCTAAAAATGCCGCGTTTTCACTACCCACTCATTATCTCATTAAAAAATGAGCACGAATAGAACCTAGATTTCTAAATATACATTCAACACTGTGTGTCAATGGTCTCAAAACTCAAAATAAACAGTAAATAGCAGCTTTTAGAGCAAAGCTTTTTTTTGTAATTCTACAAGTTGTTATCTTGAACCTGTTTGTTGTCAGAGTGGTCGGTATCTCTGTGTTCCATTTTATTCAGTTGTACAACTGTTACATGTCAAGTGCAAGACAGTTCACCCAGAAAATAAATCCTTTATACTTTCTCATCGAATGGTTATGTGTATTAAAAGGTGTTGTTCAGTTTGTCTGCTCAGTTCTATTTTATATAAGATTGGCTCTCTAGTCAATCAAAAACTTTATCGATTCCACTTCGCCATCATGATCTGGTAAAAATTATACATAAAAAAGATCTTTAATTAAGTGACATGATTTTATTCAAAAATGCACTAAAAAGTAAAAAAAATATTTTTTTTCTTGTACTAAGATTTTGTTGGCCAATTTCTAACCATCATAACTATGGAAAGAAAATTACCCTAATGTCACACAGTCCTTGGCACGTTACAAAACTTTGACTTGGGTGGGAAGGTGATTAGACAGAAATAACATAGACTACGATCATAAAGTGAAATGTAACATTAATTCATGTTGATTTCTCATTTCAGAAAATCCTAACCACAGTGAAACCTTACAGGTTTGAAGTACTGGAAATGTGCGTTTGTCTATTGGAGAACTGAACCTTCAATTTTTCTTGGAAAAGAACAACAATTTATTCATTGAGCCAGTGATTGCCAAATCACTGAAAATAGTATTTTGGCAAATTTACATATAAATGATTGTTAAAATTAAAAAAAAAAAAAAATTGCTCTACCTACATTGGTCTTGAACCTTCAACCATTTGACTGAACGTCCAACATTGACTAATGCTGTTTAATTGTCATACTGAAGTAATTTGTCAAAACTTCAGTATAAATTAATCAAAATCATTTTTTTTACTCAATTTGTTGACATTGGTCTTGAATCTTTGACTGTATGAACGAAAGTCCAACAGTAAAAAGTAACGTACAGATCCTTGGCCCAAACTGATGAAATACTGCATTGTCCCCAGAGATCACCAAGCATACAGAGTTTGAAGGAAATCGGTTCAGTAATATGTTTTTTACTACACAGCTAATAAGCACCAGACAGCACATATCACTGACCCAGAAACCCAATACACTTATTGATACTTTTCACAAGTGTTGACGGCCATAAGTTTTTCCAAATCCAAAAACACACATAGATAGGATTGGCAAACCATCAAGACGCCTAAACTATCTGTGCAAGGAGAATTTGCTGGGACGGACAAAGTAGTTATCAATTCTTGCTATCCTCCTGGATTGATTGTTCAGATTTAGGATGCTGTCTCTGTCCCAGTATCCCAGTGTAGGCTTTCCCATGGATACTAATGCGTGTGACTGCACAGTAACAGGAACACACGCTTCTTGTCCATCCTTCCAGAAATGAGGACCACCATCCTGGTCTTCCAGTTGTGACAGTGAGACTCTTGTCCACCTCTTCAACCCTCAGATACCACTCCAGACACCGGATAAAAGTCCAAGACCTTTTTATTAATTAACAATAACGTGCACAAAGCACCCTCCACACTACTCATAAACTCAATAAACAGCAATACTACTCTCTCCTCCTCGCCCAGACACTTCGCCCCTCTACCTCCCAGCTCAGCTCAGTCTCAGGGCTTCCCCACAATCCTTTTATACACCCTGACCCGGAGGTGTTCCTGCCCAATCAGTCCACAGTTCCTTATTCCTTCCGGGTCAGGGTAAACAGTCCTTTTCTTCAACCCGGGAGCACGTCGTTCCTTCCTGTCATGACGTACTCCCGGGTTATAGGGCACATACCCCCTACAGCAACTCCCGGTGGCCCCCAAGGTATCCAGCAGGGCTGTGTATAAACACTACATAGTCCATGAGGCCCTGCTGGAACTCGGGGCACAATCCTGCTGTCGGGAGAGCTCCTCCTGGCGGCCTGGGGGTGAGGGCCGGAGCACGAAGCCTGCAGTCCTCCACACAGTCCAAAAGCACATTGAAGAGGCATATTAAACAAAACATCCCCTCAATATCCAGTGCTTTCAGCACTTAGGTTTTCCGACCATTATAAAGCTTCTGAATGTTTGCAGTTGACTCCTAGTCTCAGTAAACACCACTGGCATGGCCTCCTTTAGAAAGGGTGTTTCCACCGAGATTAGGAGCTCCTCAAAGTGCTTGTTTAACCAGTTAATGAAATCACCAGTTGAAGTCCACATTTGAACACCTTTGCTGAGAACAATCTGGATGACATTTAGCTCTCCTGAATGATTAAATACTTTGCCAACACATGTGTGAGGCTACCAGGAAGTTTATGGTCTCATCATTTTGTCCCCACACATTAGAGTTAACTTTGTTCAAAACTGTAATTGCTGTAGCCCCTTTGGTCTGCTGGCAACTTTCCTTGAAATCTGTAGAATCTCCTGCTTGACACTGCATAGAATACTTTTTTCTTTAACTTTACATACTGTGCATACTGCTGCAGCTCACCACCATGACAAACACTTTCCATCTTTTGATCTTTTGGTCCAATTGGATACCAAACCCAGTAACGCTCCCAACAACTAGGAAAAGGTTATCCAAATATATTAGATTAATTCCTTTTGTAAAGAGCATTTATTCTCATTACAACCTCACTGCCTTTTTTAGGGTCTTCTAGGTCTGTCCAGTAGACATTTAAAGTCCATTTCTACTTAACAAATTGTTAATATTGCCCAATATTACCCAAAAGATAATATGCCCCAAAAGGAAAATTGTGTTTCAATATGGTGTTTTGCTGTAGTCAATCCATAGTATGGGCAGAAGAAACATAAGGAATCCAATAACAATTTGTCACATGGATTCAGATCACCACCACCACCAAATACCTTTGTCATTCTCAACACGAGTTGAAGTCTCCTAGTAAAATGACAGAGTGATTGGATGAACTCTTTCAAGCTCCAAATCCAATGCCTCTAAAAAGACAGAATACTCAGCTGTAACTCATATACACGAAAATAAAGTATTCATCTGCACAACTCAAAATCCCATTGAAGTGACTTTCACTACAGAGTACCCAACTGGGGCATTGGCAGTGCCTCCAAACCTGTCTGGGACTTCTTCTGCAAGAAAACTCCTAAGCAGGAGAGAGACCACCAGTTATGAAGTAACTGATTCCTTATGTAATATGCTATGCATGCAGGTGACTCTGACTATTTTATCTGGTTTTTCTATACCTCCTGTATGAGTCCTTCTGCACCTGAGAAGATAAATTCCATGTTTTACAAGACAGTTTCCACTGCAAAGGCCCATGAGTGTGAATTAATCCTATCCATGTCTGTTACGTGACTGGAACTGCACACAATCTCAGTCTTCATTTTGTGGCACCAGATGGTTTTGTAGGAATAAACCTGATTATGCTATCTGGGTCACCAGGAGCTCACTACTGAATGCTAAGGTGAAGTTCAAATACATTTCTTAAAAAATATTATGGGAATCTTATTTCTGGAGAGATTTAGCCCCTCTTCATAGAGAAAAAAAATCACTGAAACACTAAGATCTCTCCACAAAGTTAAGGGCACAATTTTAGAATAGGAAAATAATTTTTAGAGGTTCAAATTTATGTAAACACCATTTTAAAGTATTGTAGCTCTCCAGGAGTGATAACAAAAACCCTGCTTCCTTTTTTCAATAATTCTTGAATTGCTGTTTATCTGGTGGGCTGGCTTGCTTGTCCACCTCAAGCATCCTGTTTATTGAATTTCTCCTGTCTGTCTCATTCTCTCCTTACTTTTCACAACTGAGCACTCGTTCTCATTCATCTCATAACTTCATACTCAGTGAGCAAACATAAGGGATGGCCTTTAAACTCCGTCCTGAGGCCATTTCTCAGGCAATCACAGGATTTACTTTCAGGGTTAAAATGTGCTGCCTGAAAAGTCTGGAGTTTCCACTTGAGTGCCCTGGACCCCTATGCTCCTGAGTCGCAGTACAACAGTCCAGTCATTTCTTGGTGGCTCCAGCACTGCCTGCCTTTCATAACGTACAACAGAGGGGTGTCTATTCAATGGGAGCTCTCTGCTGCCACCCGATGGTTTATGCAACCTTTCACCCAAAGGTTAAGCCCTGTATTTTTTAGGTCAAAGTTGAACAATACCCCATAGATGGCATACTAAACTGCAAGAATAGGTATAACATGTTTTTATTTGTACAAAATGTTTAAGTTAAGAGTACTACTTGCAATGGAAAATTAATGAATACCTTAACTGTAAAAAAATAACTCTGATTTGAAAACAACCAGACTTGTTCTTTAACTATACTATCCTTGGCAGTGCCCCAGACTCTTCACTGGCATGGTCTCCTACATCATCGATGCCAGCATATGCTCTCCTCTCTCTTCTTAAGTCTGTCCCATGGCAGATATTTTCAGCCCCTCATACTCCAGGTAGCATTTGATAGAATGTATTTAGTTAGGTGTTGTTTCCTAACTTACTTGCTTTTTTATATGAACATTTATGTATTCATTTACCACTTATTATACAGGTGCTGGTCATAAAATTAGAAAGACAAAGTTGATTTATTTCAGTAATTCCCTTCAAAATGTGAAACTTGTATATTAGATTCATTCATTGCACACAGACTGATGTATTTCAAATGTTTATTTCTTTTAATTTTGATGATTATAACTGACAACTAATGAAAGTCCCAAATTCAGTATCTCGGAAAATTAGAATATTGTGAAAAGGTTCAATATTGAAGACACCTGGTGCCACACTCTAATCAGCTAATTAACTCCAAACACCTGCAAAAGCCTTTAAATGGTCTCTCAGTCTAGTTCTGTAGGCCGCACAATCATGGGGAAGACTGCTGACTTGACAGTTGTCCAAAAGACGACCATTGACACCTTGCACAAGGAGGCCAAGACACAAAAGGTCATTGCTAAAGAGGCTGGCTGTTCACAGAGCTCTGTGTCCAAGCACATGTCATCTGCTGGTGTTGGTCCATTGTGTTTTCTGAGGTCGACGGTCAACGCAGCCATCTACCAGGAAGTTTTAGAGCACTTCATGCTTCCTGCTGCTGACGAACTTTATGGAGATGCAGATTTCATTTTCCAACAGGACCTCGCACCTGCACAAAGTGCCAAAACTACCAGTACCTGGTTTAAGGACCATAGTATCCCTGTTCTTGATTGGCCAGCAAACTCGCCTGACCTTAACCCCATAGAAAATCTATGGGGTATTGTGAAGAGGAAGATGCAATACGCCAGACCCAACAATTCAGAAGAGCTGAAGGCCACTATCAGAGCAACATGGGCTCTCATAACACCTGAGCAGTGCCACAGACTGATCGACTCCATGCCACGGCGCATTGCTGCAGTAATCCAGGCCAAAGGAGCCCCAACTAAATATTGAGTGCTGTACATGCTCATACTTTTCATGTTCATACCTTTCAGTTGGCCAACATTTCTAAAAGTCCTTTTTTTGCATTGGTCTTAATTGATATTCTAATTTTCCGAGATACTGAATTTGGGATTTTCATTAGTTATCATTTATAATCATCAAAATTAAAAGAAATAAACATTTGAAATACATCAGTCTGTGTGTAATGAATTAATCTAATATACAAGTTTCACTTTTTGAATGGAATTACTGAAATAAATCAACTTTGTCATGATATTCTAATTTTATGACCAGCACCTGTATATCCTGAAGCTATAATGTGACTTTTGCATTTTCGTTCTGCACTGTTTTCTTTTTCTTTTCCATTAATTTTCCAACCTGATTATCCAGATCATGGCCATGGGGAGTGGATTGGGCACAAAGTGCAATCTAACCCTAGATGTTTTATTTTCTTTTTGTGATTATAAATATGCAATGACTATCATCATGCAAATGGAAAGAATCATTCAATACTAAAACTCAGTTACTACATTCCATTTAAAGAAAGGTGAAATCAGCGAGAAAAACAGTCGGTAGATTTTTCCAACCACATGCCTGGAGGCTAAAAAGGAGACGCTGACTATGAATTTGGAGGGTCGTGTAGACTATAAAACAGCACAGCTCAGCATGCGCAGAAGGCCAGGCCTGCGTTTAAGTGAAAACAACACAGGATTTAACATATTCAATTAAATTACAGAGAAGTCATCGGGAGAAGTGCATTATATCATAAAGGTTTCTTGTATAAACAGACATTACACAGCTTGTCCTATTCCTTTGGCTTGTATGGTTGCCAAGGGTTTAGACAGATGACCACAATGTGACAGGCTGGCTCCAAGAGGGACATTGAGAACATTATTAATCAACCTGAGATTTTGAAAGAAATTGTACTAGTAAAGTGTGTATGTAATCAAATGAGGGATCACGTTCAACACAACAGCTTTTGCTGAGCCACATTCATGTTTGAGTAACTCCGCACTACTGCATTTATTTTGTTAGAACTTGAATTTACAAGTACTGGCTCGGCCATGCAGCGAGTAGCTGAACTGGCATTCTGCTCTGCCTGGGTGACTTTATATGGAGCTTCCACATTCTCTAAATGCTCACACTTTTTTCTTCCACAAACAAAAGACATGCTGTTTAGGTTCATCAATCTAATATATAGTATAAAGTTGAATTTGTGTTCATCCACTACGTAAATCCAATCAGCCAAATTTTGCACAGTTTCCCTATTTTTAAATTGTGTGAGGTCTTCACATGTGAGAAAGTGGATAACCTCCCAGCGGTAAAAGGAACTACTAATGAGGTACTGAGTGATTTGGAAATTGTAGAGGGAGAAGTGCTGCTCAGATTAAATAGTCTGGAATCAAAGAAATCACCAGGACCAGATAATATTTACTTTTGAGTTCTTAGGGAGGTTAGTGAGCACATATAGAAGCCCTTAATGCGTATGTTTAGGATGTCACTGCACACTGGAGAAATTCCAAAGGACTGGAAAATGGCAAATATTATTCAGTTAATTAAAAGGGTGATCAGGCAGATCTGAGCAACTATAGGCCAGTAAGATTAACATGCATCACAGGAAAATTAATGGAAGGAATTATTTAGAGGAAAGATTGAGCAATATGTGGCAAGAACAGGAGTTTTTCTGGACAGTCATCATTGGCTCAAAAGATGGAGGTCATTTTTTTACCAACACGCTTGAATTCTATGAGGAGGCAACAAAACGATATGACCAAAGTGGAGCTTATGATAGTATTCATGTTGACTTTCAGAAGGCATTTTATGAAGTGCCACATGAGAGGTTGGGCATCAAACTAAAAGAAGTGGGAGTTCAGGGTGATGTTTTTAGATGGGTGCAGAATTAGCTCAGAGATGGGAAGCAGAAGGTGATGGTGCGAGGAACCTCTTCAGAATTGGGTGATATTAATAATGGTGCTCCACAGGGGTCAGTGCTAGGGCTGCTGGTATTTTTAATATATATAAATGATTTAGATAGGAATATAAGTAACAAGCTGGTTAAGTCTGCAGATGAAACAAACCTAAGTAGATTGGCAGATAATCTAGAATCCATTGAATCATTTCAGAGGGACTTAGACAGCAGACAGGCTTGGGCAGATGAGATTTAATGTCAGTAAATGTAAAGTATTACACATAGGAAGCAAAAATGTTAGGTCTGAAAATTAAAACTACACCTTATGAGAAGGATTTAGAATGTGTGGTGGACTTGACACTATCAACTGCCAGTTCAGAAGCCATTAAGGAGGCTAACAGAATGTTAGGTTATATAGCACCCTGATGTATGGAGTACAAGTCCAAGGAGGTTCTCCTCAAGCTTTATAATGCACTAGTGAGGCCTCATCTTGAGTACTGTGTGCAGTTTTTGTCTCCAGGCATCACTAGAAAATGTCCAGAGAAGACTGACTAGGCTTATTCCAGGGATACAGGGGATGAAAAAGGAGGAAAGATTAAAAGAGCTGAGCCTTTTCAGTTTAAGTAAAAGAAGATTAAGAGGAGACATGATTGAAGTGTTTAAAATTATGAAGGGAATTAGTCCAGTGGATCGAGACTGTTATTTTAAAATGAGTTCATCAGGAACATGTGGACACAGTTGGAAACTTGTTAATAGTAAATTTCACACAACCATTAGGAAGTTTTTCTTTACAGAGAGAACCATGGACACATGGAATAAGCTACCAAGTAGTGTGGCAGGCAGTAGGATTTTTAAAACCTGACTTGATGTTATTTTAAAAGAATTAAGTGGATTTGACTGGTGGTCTTGGTTGGCTGAGTAGCTTTCTAGATTGTTCTAATGTTCTAATTAGTATAGCAAAACAAATTAGGCTATGTTTAATTAAAAGTCTTCCTCTTAGGAAATTCTGTTTAGTGAAGGCACCTGAACTTAATTTATTAATGAAGTGTCCCTAAGAGGCACTTTTGTAACATGGCACAAGTATGTAACGTTGCTCCCTATGGTAGGTTTAGTCAATGAAATTTTGGTTTGGAGTTAAAATTTTTCCCCTGGAAAAAGGATTTAGTGACTGTACCTGGACTTTATTCCACCTTGGGCAATTCCGAATACCCCTACTCATTGGCCAGTATGAGTGACTTTAGGGTGGCACCCCATTCAGCAATGATCCCTATCTTGCACATGTTGCTTCTGGGATATTATGTAGCTTGCTATAATCCTGTAATAGAATAAGCAGGCTTAGAAAATGGATAAAAGGACAGACTTTCAAAATGACATTTGGCTTACATGTTTGACTATTTAAAGCAATTTCATACCAGAAGCTGGTGTCTTCCAAAATCGGCATGGATTTTCATATTCATCTACTCATTTTGGGAGCTATTCAAGGCAGAAAAGGACATTGAGATTTGTTCCAGTTTTAAATTTAGAGAATGAATTATATTTGGATGCAAAAACCACAACTGTACATCTGCTTAAAAATACAGTGTAGAATATTTATATCACATATTATTTTTACACTAGGATTACAATAAACAAAAAGGCAGCATTTTTAATTTGATTATAAAAATAGATTCGTAGAATCACTTTTTTTGGTTGGTCCTACTTGGATTAGGATCAATCACAAAGAAAGTGTGGTGAAGCTCGTGATTTTTACAGTGAGCTTAAAATAAACAAAATACCACCAGTCAATAGTGCCTATTGGAACTTGAGGTACTCAACTAAGAATTACGCATTGATCAGACAGACTGGTGTGGTTTTTGTCTTGCAACCATTGCTGCTGGGATAGGCACCATTTCCTCATGACCCCGAGCTGGATAATGGGGTATGAAAATGGATAGGTGGACTAAGCAGAACCTGTCTCTTTGAGGAGCTTTCTTCTTCTTCTTTCGGCTGCTCCCGTTAGGGGTTGCCACAGTGGATCATCTTGTTCCATATCTTCCTGTCCTCTGCATCTTGCTCTGTCACACCCATCACCTGCATGTCCTCTCTCAGCACATCCATAAACCTTCTCTTTGGCCTTCCTCTTTTCCTCTTGCCTGACGCTGTATCTTTAACATCCTTTCCCCAATATACCCAGCATCTCTTCTCTGCACATGTCCAAACCAGCGCAATCACGCCTCTCTGACTTTGTCTCCAAACCGTCCAACCTGAGCTGATCCTTTAATGTACTCATTTCTAATCCTATCCATCTTTGTCACACCCAATGCAAATCTTAGCATCTTTAACTCTGCCACCTCCAGCTCTGTCTCCTTCTTTCTGGTCAGTGCCACCGTCTCCAACCCATATAACATAGCTGGTCTCACTATCGTCCTGTAGACCTTCCCTTTCACTCTTGCTGATATCCATCTGTCACAAGTCATTCCTGATACTCTTCTCCACCCGTTCCACCCTGCCTACACTCTTTTTCACCTCCCTTCCACAATCCCCGTTTCTCTGTACTGTTGATCCCTAGTATTTAAACTCATTCACCTTCACCAACTCTACTCCCTACATTCTCACCATTCCACTGACCTCCCTGTCATTAACACAAGGTATTATGTCTTGTTCCTACTGACCTTCATTCCTGTCCTCTCTAGAGCATATCTTCACCTCTCCAGGGACTCCTCAATCTGTTCCCTACTGTCACTACAGATCACAATGTCATCAGCAAACATCATAGTCCACGGGGACTGCTATCTAATCTCATCTGTCAACCTGTCCATCACCAATGCAAATAAGATAAATTAATATCACAAAATTATTTGAACATGGCAACATGGCAGAGGGGACTGGGCAGTCCAATGGTCTGGAATCCCTACAGATTTTATTTTTTTCTCCAGCCGTCTGGAGTTTTTTTTGTTTTTTCTGTCCACCCTGGCCATTGGACCTTACTCTTATTCTATGTTAATTAACGTTGACTTATTTTATTTTCTTACTGTGTCTTTTATTTTTCTATTCTTTATTATGTAAAGCACTTTGAGCTACTTTTGTATGAAAATGTGATATATAAATAAATGTTGTTGTTGTTGTTGTTCATCTGAGTCATAGAAGTAAAATCTAAATATGACGGAGTAATAATGAGATACTCATCCATTGTGGCACTAGTGCCAGTGATGATTGTGCCTAATGGAACAGAAACTTGCAACACAATTTTTGATTAGCAGATGTAAGAAAGAATTTCACTGTAATCTGTACATGTGACAGTTATAAACCTATAATATGGACATTTCCTTATGTCCTAGATACCTGACATATGAGGCCTTCACACTAATCACAAATAATATGCAACAACTGCAATGAAAGCTGAGACAACAATGAAGGTAAAATGCATACATTCTCAAAACCACTTATTACAATTCAGGCTAGGACTATCTTGGGCTATCTTGGCAGCCTTGGGCACAAGGCAGGAACCAATCTGGGAAGGACAACCAGTCCTTTGCAGGATACACACACATGCATTCTCAGTCCCATATGAGATCAGTTTTGAGTCACTAGTTAACATTACTCATGTGCCTTTGGGGATGTGGAAGGAAAACCCACAGAGACAACAACAATGCCTACAATTCAAAATCAGGACCCTGGATCCCAGAGGCAGCTGGCCTAACCATTGCACCACAGAGTAAGAACTTAACGGAAATACAGAGACATAACTTCTTCCCATCCTATACCTGTACACATATAAAACAAATTTATTTGATATTTTCTTCATGCTTACTTTTAGGGGATTTAGTCAAAAATTATAGTCAAGTGAAATGTCATAAAATGTTAAAGAATTTTAGACTCACACACTTATTTCACTTGGATTATCATATGCTTCAGTGTCCACTATATTTGCATATTTACAAACATTGCAGTGCTATGAAATACTTAAATCTCAAAATGTAATTGATTTGCATTTGACTCTTCTTATAAAACCACTTGAGCTTCAAATGTACCAAATGCATGCAAATTGCAACGTATTTGTGAATTTCAAGTACCTTTTAAAGAGTCTGCCATCAAAGGGCACTACATTAAATAAAGGTTATATGCATGGTGTTAAAGGCATCAAAATGACCTTGGGAATCATGCATTCAATCAATAGTACAATCGTAGTATATATTGTCTCAGTCTCTCTCACTGATCACTGGAAGCCAGAATGACATCCTGCAGAAATGCAGTCCAAGTGCCAGTTGTGAGATCCCAAAGCCAACCATGCAAACAGCCATTCTCCAGTGGCAGATGACTTTGTAAACTGGTGGGATGAGTCTGTTCTACACCTAAATGTTACAAAAACTAAGCAATGAATAATCAGTTACAGAACTAATAGTGCATCAATGGTCAAATCTGGCACACTTGTTTAAAAAGCAACTATTACAGAAAGCATAATGTATTATGTCAGACAGGAGTCGGACTCACCCACTATATTCTCAATTCCAGTTGTTGCTATCAGGTCACAGGTTCAAAGTTCCAAGGAGAAGTCGACAGTGACTTTATTGTCATACCATCCATACTTAGTATTGCAGCATACTTTGGTATGAAATAGTGTTCCCCAGGACCACAGTGCAACATATACGTAAACACAGGACAATTACAAGAAAAAATAAAGAACTGTACTATACTATACTATAATAGGTAAAGAAATAAATAATAGGTAAATGAATAGATAGTGATAAATTAAAACAGATACTGTAAATAAATGATAGCAACAACTAATAATAAAGAACAATAGTAGTAGTAAATGTAACACTTGTGCTGCATGTCACTAAATGACTAGGAGTAGATCCAAAGAAGAAAGAAGGCAGCACAGAGTCCAGAGCTAAGGGGTACAAGCTGTTGCAGAACCTGAGAGAACTGGTTTGGATGCTACAGAACCTTCTGTCAAATACAAGTGGGGCAAATATATTGTGGGAAGGGTGGGACTTCCTCTCCACAATGCTATAGGCATTACAAGCGGCAATGCTTGATAAACATATCTTTAATGGAAGACAGAGAGGTCTCGATGATCTGTTCTGCTGTGTGCGCTATTCGATGTGAAACCCGGTGGTCAGAGACACAGCAGTTCCCAAACCAGAAAGTGATGCAGCAGGTCAGAACACTCTCTATGGTGCCCCTGTGCAATGAGGTGAGAATGGCGGGGAGGTAGGCTTGCTTTTATCAACTACAAAGCAAAAAATGTATATATTCCTTCATACCAACTGCTATTAGTCTTCTAAATAAGTTCAACTTTACATCCACAGACTTAAATCATGGGCTGAATAGATATCATTTGAATCAATCATGAGTCAAGTCTTAAAGTTGGTTTTATTTTTATATGTAATAGGTATGATCTAATGTTATACTATAATTATTACTTGTACTAACTTTATGTTTGATGGCTGTGTTCTTTGTTGATGTGTTTTTAATGTTATGTCATGGTGTCTTTTAAAACCTGCTGACAAACCAAATTACCTTCTTGGGACAAAAAAATTGTATTGGGTTGAACTGCATCACTGTACTGCCATAGTTAAGGCATCGTAAATTAAAAATAATGGGTTAATGGCTATACTAATCAGAATAATCTAACAGAGTTTACATTTAATGAAATTAGTCTAACACAGTTTACATTTCATGAAGAAGAATATGGCCACTGTATAACAAGATTAAACCATATTAATAATGATCTGAGCATGGTCACTCCCATTATAGGACTGTTGTATTTTGCCAGCAACAACAGGTGTTAAGGCAGAAAACAGCATAATGGATGACATTTGTCTACCATATACTATACCCAAATTTGTATGTCCCTAGAATATCCAGCAAAAATCCTAGTGGTACAGACAGAACACATAAACTCCACACAACTGACACTGGTGATGATTCAAGCCCATATCCTGGAACTGAGAGAGTGCTGCCTAGCCATTGCCATAACTACAAAAAATGAACACAATTTTTTTGTACTTCAAATAAACAGGAGTGAGGATTAACTGCATCTGTGCTCTGCTGGGTGTTTTCACAACTGCTCTCAAAGTCAAACATCGCTCTCATTCATGTTCCTGTGAAAACTACACAAAATTATTCTGATTCCAGTTCCTCTCCTCAGATTATTGGTAATGTATATGATATATCTTATACACTTTTAAGCATAATTGGCGATTTTTTTGCGTTACATATCTTTTGCATAAAATCTTTTTTTTTTTTTTTGCTTAGACTAGAAAACGACATACAAAATGCGCATCTCCCATATCACTTGACATCACCTGACCGTGTTGCTCATAGACATAGAATTACTAGACGCTGCATGACCAGCAGCATTGTATGTCAATGTCGCCGCCATATTGCGAGTGGCACTGCTGTGGAGTGAAGTAATGGATAAAGATGCCTCATGCATATGCTGCTTGGGCATACCGCTGTACCCTCCAAACCAGATCCCGGGGGATTAAATTTTATAGGTAAGGCTGAATAATTGTTTTGGTTATATTTGGCTATTAGAAAATCCGTTTTATAATCTTAACTTTAGCTACGCCAGGCTAAGCTAGCAAAGCTATTCATTTATGTTCTCAAGTGTGCCTCCAAACAATGTTTTGGCTAAACGTATTTAGTCACTAACTATGCAGATTGTTGTTAGCTGTTAACATTTCTCAAACTCTGAAGGTTTCCCAAAGAAATCCTCCTCAGGAAGCAGTGGGATGTAGCCCTTAGACGGGATTTTCAGAAAGCTGTCCTGTGATATGTGCCATGCTGGTTTGGTAACAGATGCTGTACCAGCATCATATGATCAAAGCTACCACTTGCTCACATTAAAAAACAAAGGAGGTTTGATGATTCCTTCTGACGGTACAGTCAAGGTGATCAAAGTAGCTGAGCGTGTTATCTGACAGTCGACATTAGGGCAAGCTGTCAGTGTATCTTTGTTCAATCAGGTTGTTCGGGCTGAGATTGGTTCAGATGATGTGTTTTTTCTCAAGGAGTACACTGAGGAATCACAGTTTGAAATTGACAACCATCATTTCATGCTCATGTCTTTAGTTGTGTCTGTCTTCCACAAACTAAGGCTGCACCATATTGCCAGACTGAATACTCTCACATTACAGGATCTGAATGAGCGAGAGGGAGTTTAAGTCTGTAGGAGATCAGTGAGGTAGGGGGGAGCAAGACTGTGGAGAGCTTTAAACGTTAAGAGTGGTATTTTGTATTGTATTCAGTAGTGAACAGGGAGCCAGTGAAGTTGAGAGAGAATAGGTGTAATATGTGCAGTAGATTTAGAACGGGTTATTATCCTGGCAGCAGAATTTTGAAGAAGTTGTAAGCAATGGATACGTTTTTGTAGGTTGCCAGGTAGAATAGCATTACAATAATCTATATGTGAGGTGTCTAGGGAATTAACCAATACTTCAGTACTATGTTGCGTAAGAACAGGATGAAGTCTAGAAATATAGGCAGTCAAAGAAATGTTATTTATATGGGAGGAATTACTTAATAATAATAATAATATTATTATTATTATTACTATTTAATAATTGCCATTATTAGTGTATAAATGGAAAAAATATTATTTAATAATTGCCATTATTAGTGTATAAATGGATATAAATAATTGCATTTAAACGGTTCGCCAAAATCTGTTGTACGTAAACGGTACTGTTGTAAACGTTATTGTTTTTTCATCAGAAAACCCGGTTTCCACGTCAACCTGTATTAGTTTAGATGGCACTTTTGCCACTCGCAATATGGCGGATGCGCTGACGTATCGTGTCGACTGGGCAACACAGTGAATGCGGCGTCTACTTATGTCTATGACTAGACCGTAGGATTGCGGTCGCACTCTTATGACTTATAAGCGCAACATAATGTACGTCACTTCCTGCTACCCAATAGTTCCAAGATCGGTGTTTCTCTCAAAGGTGTCCTATAGTGTTCCTGTTTCGTAGTGTTTGTTGTTTATTCATTTTTTTGCTGTGTAAATAATATCACGATTCTGAAATGGCAAGCTCTATGGAATTAGGTGAGGAAAACTACTCGAATGTCCTGAAATAAGGAAGGCAAGGTCGCGGCTAATAAGGTGTTAGCAGCATGATAATTTGTTTATTTTGTTAGTGTAAATGCGTGTCTTGTATTTTTAAGCGCATTAAACGATTTGCACCGTTGTTGCATTCATTTCACAAAAATAAAACGGGTACAATTTAAAACTCATTGCTATGGATTTTGCAGGTTTTTTTTAACAAATAGAATAGTTTACGTTCAACTATAAATGTTTGTCTATACTTTACTAAAGTACACACGTGTCTGATATTTGTTTACGTATGGCTTTAATGTTATATTTTAATGTAATCTAAGCAGTAATAAAGGCAGGGAGAATTATCTTGTCATTAACTGTCGTGTTTTTTATGTACGACTTTGATGGTCCGTTTAGTTATTGAAATTGATTTTCACTGTATTTGGCTTGTATATGGTTTTATATCCAGTGCATTTTGTACGATTTTGTCTAATCTTACAGGGAATACTATATATACATATGGTTAGAAAAGTTTGAAATAAATGTTTATTTTGGACATACCAATATTGATTGGTCTCCACTTCAGTTTAATAACGAAAAGGAAACTGTTCTTTTGAATCCAAAAAATATTACAGTAATGGATGTATTGTACAGAGATTTCTTTATTAAGCTTTAGGCGAAACTAAATGTGCTCACAAATGTTGCCTAACACTGCACTAATTTGAATCTCTGTTCATGTTATCTACCATGTTCTTCTTCAGAGGACCCGTCTGCAGTCCGTTTTCAGTTGGAGCTGGAATTCGTTCAGTGTCTCGCCAACCCCAACTACCTCAACTGTGAGTGAAAAGAACTGATTATCCTCATATGACGACCGGAAATCTTTTAAGATAGTAAAAAGTGTAGTTTGGGGTGGGGGCATGATTGCAAGCGGATTACTTGTAATTTTCATTGGGATTGGATATATTTTGTGTGAAGTTTGCAGGTTGTCACTGCGTTTTGTTTTTTGTTTGTGAATACATGTGTGCTTGAGATTTATAAAAGGGAAGAAGCTATGAAAGTCAGAGAATGTAAAACTGGCCAGACACGTCTTTGACGATGTACTCAGTGAGTTTAATTCCAGAACAGACATTTATTACTGGATTATGAGCTACTTACTGGAATGGAAAAGACCAGACATAAAAATAAAGTATGTTTTCAGTTGTCAAAGATTATTTGTGGCACAAGTGTATTAATTGTAATATACGGTTACGGTAAGCCTTACAGTGGGCTTAAAAGAGGCTTAGGGCAGTTTTTTGCATGATTGCATCACTTTGAGTGTTTGGTTTGGCCTGAACGAATCAAAACTCTTATCATAACAATCTCAGCCCTTATAATCCAACACTCCTGTGCTCTGATTTTAAGAGCACTCATGTCGTCACGTGTCTCATCTAGTAGAATGGAAGGGTGGAGCCAAATGCTGATAGGTTAGCAGGTAAGCTCGCATGGTAAACATCAAAGGCTGTTCATTGCCAACAGACAAAAGACTGTTTCGCTTTTGATAACTGAAGCTATCCAAACAGAAATATGTGTATGCTGTTCCTGGAACAGGAAATGACGATGTGATAATCTTGTAGTTTTGCAGTAGGCATCAAATACATCACAACGGGAGATATTTAACGTTTTTAGTTTGGTATTGAATTTTCAAACCATAATTTATATTTGAAATTTTGATACAAATGTAAAAGTGGTACTGACGATGTACTCGCCCACTACTGTATTACCTTTTTTGACACAGAAAGATGGTGTTGAATCCTTACCCTACCAAATCAGTTATAGAGATAGTAAAGAAAGATCAGATGTTTGATTTATCAAGGTACTGTTATTTGTAGATTCAACCAGAAAATTGGACAGAATACTAGTTAGGAACTCCATATTTAAGTTTCTGCTTCAAAACATTTTTTTTAATCTGTTGGAGATGCTGGATTCTTTTGTTGGATACTTAAAAGCAGAGTTGATTAGTTTTGCTTTGGTTGAGTATTAAGTGATCTGTTACAATTATCTTCTGAATCTGCTGGATCTTTCAGCTGCAGTTACATGGCTTTAAATGCTATGCATGTATGTCTTCTCTACTCTTGACTAATTTGTTCTGTATGTGTCAAACTGTAATCAGTAAATTATTTCAGATTTGCTGCTATCCCCTTTTACTTTCATGCCCCAAATGTTCATTTTGGGTCATGCGTCATACTTTAATATATCCTTGATATGTAACCACATCCTGTTTAGCCTTTTTTGGAACTAAACAGTTACTTTCCTGTGGATTTTTCAGTACTCTCCCACAGTTTTATTGAAATTCATTGTTTTTACATGTTAATGTGTACAAATCTAATGTAATGTGTAAAGGGGCTTTCAATCTCCTAAAAAGTAATAAGTATTACTCCTGCAGCTTAGTCCTAGGCATTTCCTTTTTTGAAATTTAACATTCTCCCTGTGCATGTGTTTATTTTTTTAACCTTTCAGATGTGGCTCGGTTAATTGGCAGAATGTGGTGTATTATAGGTGTGTTCATTAGTGACATCGGTTCAGGGTTAGTTGTTGCCTTGTGCCAAATCTTGCCAGAGTAGGCATTGAATTTGCTTGGCTGTAAACTGGAAAAATCAGTTAGAAAATAAAACCTGCTTGTAAGTTCATTTATATTTCAATCTACGCAACATTATTGTTTCCAATTTAATAGTTTCATAGTATATGGCAAGTGGAGAGTGTTCTTTAATCCTTTTGTTGTTGCTGGTTAAATTGTCAGAATAAACACTCCTTTCTTTGTACTTTTAGGCTCAGTTTGGGTTTTCAGAGAAGCAGTGAAGTTTTCATCTCCTGTTACAAGTCATTTTTTATACTTAAACAAAGCTGCTCTTTGTTCTAATATAGCGTGACTGTTTGTAAAGCCTATAAATAATGTTTAAAAAAGTCAAGTTAATAATGGCCGCAGAAAGGTTTAAGGTCATTTTGTATCAAGCCTACAAAATTGGTGCAGATAAGAAAACATTCCATGAATTAATCCTTACAAGAATGTCCAACAGGATATAGCCAATTCCTTAATCTGAGTCCTGGGCACCCACTGTGCCTGTAAGGTTTTGTTGTAATCATTTTCTTAATTGGATGCCATTTTCGCTATTAATGGAGTATGTTTTTTTCCTGCTGTCATTTTGTATGGATTATTAGAGAAGCAGTCTACATTTACTTCAAGAAGATGATTCCTGCTGGCATAACTCAATCACCATATTGTTTTTCTCAATTTATTTTGCTGTTTTGTTCATCTTTAAACCCCTTAAATGCCACTTTTTATTTTTCTTAAACTTGTAACAGCAATAGTGGATACTGATAAGTAGAGGAGCTATCATGATTTTGCATCAAGGTGTCTTAATAAAATAGCTGTTTAAATGTATTATTTAGAAAAAAATGAAAAGTATAAGCTGAGGCATACTAATCTACTACAGTTAATATATTATTTTTATTAATTTTCTCTAAAAAGTGAAACGGACAAGAACAAGTCTTAGTTAAATCAGTAAGAATTGTTTTTTATGTAAGCAACCATTTGAAACCAAAAATCACAGCCAAGATCAAGAAAAAATGGACTTACTGAAATGAAATAATTATTGAAAATGGCGTGATGCTACTCTGTGTGAAATGTCACTCCAGGTATCTGTGTATTTTGCTCTTTTGTGGTATGTATGTTACAGCACACTGATGTCAGCAACCAAAAAGTGTTTGTCACTTCTAGCACACTAAATGATCTTTTCTTGGATGCAGTTCTTGCACAGAGAGGCTTCTTCCGCGAGAAGACATTTGTGAACTACTTGAAATACCTCCTTTATTGGAAAGAGCCTGAGTATGCCAAATATTTAAAGTAAGTAGTCTGGATCCTAAGCAGTGTAACTTGAATTTAATGGCAATTAATTTAGAAACTGAGTGGATTTTATATTTGAAAAGGTAATGGAATAAAAATATCTTTTGTCATAGTATATTAATCTGTTAGTCACTGACAGTACCAACTGTTTTTGAGTCTTTTTTTTTGTAGTTCATTTGTATTGTGTTTTATACAAAATAAATCTATAGGTCCAGATTTTGCTTTACCCAGTTGGTTTTTTGTAAACTAATTAGTTGATCTCATTGCCTTCACTCTATAGACATTGTTTCTTACCAACTTTCTGCTAGGATCCTTTATTCAACTGAGCTCCACAGACATACTAATTGTAGTAGACATGTTGAATGTGACCCATCAATTACACAAGCTCACTGTCACTTCTTTTCTCTTTCTGGTCAGGTATCCACAATGCCTACATATGCTGGAGCTGCTTCAGTATGAACATTTTCGTAAAGAGCTGGTCAATGCACAGTGTGCCAAGTTCATTGACGAGCAGCAGTTACTTCACTGGCAGCACTATTCACGGAAGCGCATGCGTCTACAGCAGGCACTTGCTGAACAGCATCTGCAGAGCAACACAGCATCCAAATGAACGAGAACCACCAGCTAGGACTGTCGGAACTTTTCCAGCCAAACAGGAATGGATTTCATTTTGGCTATTAAAGCTTAATTTTCCAGAGGCTTTTATTAAGTAATAGTTTTACTGAAGAACCCATAGTACCATCCTGGAAAGAAAGCAAGATAGAGAGCACATGAAGTAGCAAAGATTTCATTCATAGACTTGAAATTTTATTATTTTAAGATCATATTCTGTTTTGCGACTTGCTTTGGAAAAATAAAATTCATAGTCTAACCTCTGTGGTTGAAGGAGTTTCCATTAGTAATTCTTACTGTTTCTGAGGTCATTTCTTCAGTATGCCATATTAAGTCCACAAATTGTCTGCTTTTTAATGTACTATGCAAGTTACGCTTTGGTTAACAGTATGTTGTCTTAATTAAGTTTACCTTTTGTTGTTGGTACACACCTCTAAATGATTATTTTTTTTTACATTTGTTTTGCTTACTTTGCAGTGTATTCTGACTTTATTATAGTTCTGACATAATTGCTGCTTCAGGGAATAATGAAAACAAGATACGTCATGCAAACGTTGGCATTCTTAGGAATAGATGTTATGATGAAATAAATTTAAAACAATTAATTTAACTTTTTAATACTGGTCATTTTTTTATTTAACTCTCTACAGGAATTGTAAGGACACCTGGAAGAAATCTGTTCTGTTGTAAAGTCTGTTAACAATGTTTTTTTCTAATAATCTAACAATTTTTAGATTTCTCTGTTTTAGTGTGAACGTGCATATGTGACTTGGCTGGTTGTCTGAGGTGGTTTAATTTATGAAAAATGCATGTTTTTCCATCTCATGTGTATGATTTCGAAGTGATTTGATTGTGTTAGTTGCCCAATAGTGTTTCTACCTCATTCTTTTAAGGAGGGTGTTCTTCAACATGTCATAGCAGTTATGTGAGTTAGATTCACAAGATATTTGTTTACCATACCTTTTAAATATCAAGTTTTTTCCCCTCAATGTCTTGCTTATACTGCAATTAACTTTTTTTCTGCAAAGGCAGCACTGTTTAACATATCCAAGTACTGACAACTAGCAAAGAATAGCTTGGTGAAATCATGGAAATGTTCAGGAACTTCATCAAACACTAGGAAATCTATTAATGTCAATGGGGAATGAGAAAGTGAATAAGTTTTGAGTGGATTGTAATGGGGGAATTGTCTTTTAAATGTCCCTGAGGGCTAAGGAAGTATATGCCATGGTAGAGCAATGATTGTGGCCAAAAATGTGCTATAACCACTGTGCCAAAAAAGCAACAAAAGACAGATGGGAATGAATGCTACAAAATAGTTCTAAGCTAGAAGCTGTTGTGCTCTTCTAAGGATCCAAAGTATGGGTCATTATGCTCATAAAGTTCCAA
Source organism: Polypterus senegalus (assembly GCF_016835505.1). Lineage (NCBI taxonomy): Eukaryota > Metazoa > Chordata > Cladistia > Polypteriformes > Polypteridae > Polypterus > Polypterus senegalus. The sequence continues at coordinate 132,676,338 of NC_053159.1, forward strand.
TCTTGGGGCACACGCAGGCCATGGCACAAAGTCGCACCATAGGACTGGCTTATTCCATTGTTTGAAGTTGCAGCTCCGAATGCAGATTCTCAGGTATCGGTGCAGATCCTTGGCACTTTTTTCTTCTATCAAGAAAAAAAGATGAACATTGTATATAGTAATAAATCTTTAATGGAGTCACACTATGACACAGGATGGGGAGGGATCCTTTACAGCTTGTTTTGAAATCAAAGCCGGGCACATAGCTAATCAGCATGCCGTGTATGAAGTGGCAGTGCTCATAACCTCTTATTATAGTAAGCTAATGCAGTATTTCTCAACCTTTAAGGTCCTACAACCCAGTTTTCCCTAATTAAATTGACAACCCATTTAAAGACAATTCAAATTGCCCCCTTTTTGAAGAGAGTGTAATTGGTAGAGCATCCTCCTTGGTGAGACAAGCACAATTGGAAGAGCAGAGTGAGGAGCCCTCTTTTGAGAAACAAGCTCAATTAGAAAAAGGAAGACATTGTGCAGTGCTGTTGATTGCTTAGGTGACCCACTCAAACCAAATAACCATACAAGTGAATGCTAAAAGAAATTGCTACTTCAATATCTTATTTACCTGTGTGTTCATTGTTGAGCAAAAGATTAAAGACTAGAACATAAATAGTAACATTTAGAAGACTGAGATAGGATTCCACTTTCATTCCCATGCAACAACTCACATCTGCTTACTATAATCCTAGAAAATGTCACAAACCCGTTTGAATTTCTGGTTTAACCAGATAAAAAATGGAACCCATGAAATAATACGCTTAATTAAGGTAGGATTCTACAACTACTAAACTTGCAGGGAAAACCTCGGGGTTAATGGCAGGATTAGCACTCCAGCCACAATAAAAAAAAAGCAAAAACCATTGTCCTGTTAAAATGTAGTGCTGAGGTGTCGCCCACTGCACAGCTGCACTTGGGTCCAAAGCCTGTAGGTGTGGGAACGTGCTATCAACACATGCTCCCAACCTCTACTAAAATACAGAATTTGGTTTACAAAAAACTGCAACTACAGGGTTACCACCTAGCTAAACCTGATTACTTACCACTGACGTACTGTAGATATTTTGTTACTATTCTAAGGTTCTGTACCTCATTTCTAAAAATTTACTTTTAGAGTCAATGAACCTGTTCACCCTGAAATGAAATTGTATTTTTTCCAGCAATTTTAAAGTAAAAACTCTATGAATAATATTAAGAATCTGACTTTTTATGCAACTACTGTACTCAAATCTGCACTAGGTCTCACTGAAGCCAATTCAAACATCAAATATGCAGTATACAGTACTCAAGTCATATCTCAGGGTACATGCTGTTCTCAAATGGGCACTTGACACAGTGTAGTCTGATAATTTCAAATTCACTCTAAAAGAACCATTGGTCAGAACCTCCCAAAGCAGGAAAGGGGTCCACTGCCATTAGAAAAAATATCAGTACTAAATATACAGCATACAGTTGTACAGACTTTGTTGGTACCGCTTCACAACACAAGACAAATTCACAATCGTCTCTGAAATATCTTGAAACAAAAGTAAAATCGGCACCCATCAGTTTATTCTGTATTTAACAAAAATCAGACTTTGCTTTAGTTTTGATCAAACAGAATATTTAAAATAATAATACAAATGAAAATGGTATGGACAAAAAATAATGGGACCCTTAACCTAGTATTTCATTGCACAAAGGCAATCACTGCAAACAAGCGATTCCTGGAGCTCACTGTGAGACATCTGTACCTCTCAACAGCCAGTTTGGACCACTGTTACTGAGCAATCTGCTCCAGCTGTGTCAGGTTTGAAGGATGTCTTCTCCAGCCTTCATGCTTCAAGTTGTTCCATAGATGTTTAGCTGTGCATGTCGGGTCGTTACCCTGTTGGAGGAGGCATGACCTGCAGCTTATACAGAGCTTTTTGCCACTGGGCAGTACACTTCACTCCAGAATGTTGATAATCTTGAGATTTCATTGTGCCCTGCAGAGAATTAAGCCAACCTGGACCAGATTCAGCAAAGCAGCTCCAAAACATAACTGAGCCTCTTACATTTTTCACAGTAGATATGGAGTTCTTTTCTTGGAAAGGTCCAATTGTTCATCTGTGGATATAGAGCCGATGTGATTTGTCAAAAGCTCCAGTTTTGTCTCATCAGTCCAAAGGACATTCTCCCATGGACTGTAAATGTCGATAGTATTTGTTACAGGAACATCACACTGCTTGGAGATGGTCTTATATAGCCTTTGCCTTTAACATTTTTGTCAATAATTTCTTTCTGATCTCCTCAGACACACTCTTCTTTGCTTTCTCTATCTCATGTTCAGACACACAATGATAAAGAGCAGAGTGATTATTTTTCTTCATTTAAATAGACTGAATGACTGATTGCATGATTAGAGATATACAGTAGGTGATACTAACTAGTTTGAAAAATCACTGTAATCCAATAATTTATGATCTGTTCTAGAGGTACCAACACATGTGTCCAGATCTACTGTACATACCAAAGACATGCAGGTATACATACATGGGGGAAAACTGCTTTTCATTTAATCACATTTCAGGAGGCATACAGCACATTTTCAATGAAATGTAAGGGTACCAACAAACTTGTCCATGTCTGTATGTCCTTTACATACATACTGTATTAGATTTGCCAATTAGATGTTTAGTTGATAAGTTCCCTAACAACAGACTGCTGGCCCCAAGTGTAAACAAAAGCAGATATATTTATGGTAATCTTACCTTAAAATCCAAAAAAAGCACATTTGCATTGTGCACACTAATTAAGGTTTTTGTGGTTCTGTCCAGAAAACATCCTTAAAAGTTATAATTTTAACTTAACACCTGACATTCATAAATCAAAGAAAACAAACCAACAACAAAGGTGAAAAATAAAGAGTACTGCATCTTTTTATACTGCTGGTACATTAAGATTTTAAGTGTGTAGAAAGGAGGAGGCTAAAATGCAGTTCCTTAACAGCAAATTTGGTTTAGATATTAAATTAGTGGGCTTTCTAGACTGAATTCTGGTCATAACTCTAAGGGAGACCAATACAAATAGAAGGATACATTAACAAAATACATGAATTCATTAGTGGAGAGTTTAAGCAGACTGTGTTTAAAAGGTACACATTTTTAGATGTCATACACTGTGGAATTGCGACATTATTATGGTCACATGACAAGTCAGTTTTACTTTGTAATGTTCTCTGGTCAGACTCATTTTCATCTTTGTGTACTAACAAGATAGAGTATAGTCCACTAAGTAGTAATACACCCGAGACAAAGAAGGCATAAAGAAACTGAACAATTTTATTTTGTCTTGTATGACAAATGGTCATGCTTTAAAGAAGGAGCAGTACTGAAAATTGAATACTTAAAGCACGGATTTTTGTTTTTGTTAATTCTACTGCATATTATAGTTGAGACATTAACTGTATTATTCTTCAGTGAACATCATTTGCACCAAGTTGGCATCAAAGCACTCCTCTTCTTCAAGTTTCTGGGGCTGGAGAAGTAAATGCAGAAGTGTCAAGAAGTTAACAGTATATAAACAAACTCCATCATCACACATTTCTTTCCTAGTAAAGCATTTATGCCAGTATAGATATCCATTTGTCAAATATCCTCCATTTTCACACTTTTTAAAATGATGAAATCTTTTAAGTGGCAAATAAAATGAATTGCTAAAGGAACCACCTTCTTGTCTGGTGTATTTGTTTTCTCAGATCATTGTAGGCTTTTTAACAATACAACACTCAGGGTAACCTTCAAAACCTTTAAACAGCAGAAAATAACTTAAAGTAACTTTTCAGCCAATGGAAATACCCAGATTTTTATAATATATATTTTATGGGTGTTGATAGGAATAGAAAATTATTGATTTAAGATGTTGTAGATACAACTGAGACAGGATAAACAGAGTTTCAGGAGAAATGTTTACAAAATAATCCAAAAAGTCTGGTTATGTAAGGTAATCTAGTATATTCCATGACTTAGAACGTGATGCACAACATAAAAGAAAGCATTAAAGATTATTGTGTAAACCTGTCAGATTGGAATGGAAACAGATCAACCAGTATACTCCGTGTCTCCTTCTCAGCTGATCTTTACCTATACTAGAATGCAGAGAAAAGCCAAGCAAAATGACACCTTTTATTGGCTAACTAAAAAGATTACAATATGTAAGCTTTCGAGGCAACTCAGACCCTTCCTTCAGGCAAGATGTAACAAGATACTAGAATGATAACTGGTCTGCTTAATGAGGGCTAGAAAAACACATCAAGTGAACTTACGGTGCCATATCGAAGCAGTGTGGGAACACCCCTCAGCTTCAGTATCTGTTTGAAATCATTCTTTGGGTCCTTCCAGCTTTTTAAAAAAGTATGAAAATAAGTATTTAATAGTTAAAAGAAAATCTAAAACATAGACATCAGGCAGAAAAGATCACAGAATTAGTACACAATTTTCTGACTCAAATGAATTTAATAATCATGGAAGGATTGTTTTCTATCTACAAGTTGCTACATAAAGAGAATTCTTAGCTTTTAACTTAAAACTATGTTTCTCTATTTACATTACAAGCAAATGCATAATGTAATCAAAGTAATATCAGATTAATGACCTATACTATAACAAACCTTAGTTAAAGAAGAACAGCTTGCTTTTGTAAAAGAAAACAGAATTGTAAGTGGTTAGAGATTTAATATATTGCTTGTCGAGCCTTCACTAGTGTATGGTGGAAGCTGAACAGTTGAAAAGTTTAACCTCTTCCTGATTCTTCTCCTAATGTCTGATGATTCCTGTTGTGGTTCTTAACATGTAACAATATATTAAATTTTTGATTAAAAATAAGTGTTTTTCTACAAGAAACAATATAGATCTTCAAGATCTAGATATGATTGAGGTACACTGATGCACGTAATCAAAAAATGCTCTTCACAAAAGGTGTATCCAATATGAACCCTGTCAAATCTAAACTAAACTTAACCCCTACTTAAGAAACAATCTTGACCCCTCGGCTCCTGAAAATTTTAGATCCATCTCTAACCTGCCTTTCTTAAGTAAAGTTCTGGAGAAGGCAGTCATTATGCAGTTAAATGACCACCTAAATAAACATGCTATTCTTGATAAATCTCAGTCGGGTTTTAGAACAAATCACAGCACAGAAACTGCACTCGTTAAAGTAGTAAATGATTTGCGGGTAAATGCAGACAGAGGCCATTTATCTGTTCTCATCCTCTTAGATCGGAGTGCTGCATTTGACACCATTGATCTTAATATTCTTAGAAATCGCCTTAGTCAATGGGTGGGCCTCTCTGGCAGTGTCTTAAATTGGTTTGAAACCTACCTGACAGGGAGAAAATTCTTTTTTAGTTGTGGTAATTACAACTCGAAGACACAGGATATCCAATATGGTGTTCCACAAGGCTCTATCCTGGGTCCGCTGCTCTTCTCAATCTACATGCTTCCGTTAGGTCAGATTATCTCAGGGCACAACATGAGTTACCACAGCTATACTGATGATACACAGCTGTATTTATCAAAGCACCTGATGACCCCGATTCTATTGATTCACTAACACAATGTCTGACTTGTATCTCAGAATGGATGAATAGTAACTTTCTCAAGTTAAATAAAGAGAAAACTGAAATCTTAATGATTGGCAATAATGGATACAATGAGGCTATTAGAAATAAACTGGATACATTAGGATTAAAAGTCAAGACGGAGGTAAAAAGCTTAGGGGTAATTGTTGACTGTAATCTGAATTTTAAATTGCATATTCATCAGACCACTAGGACGGCATTTTTTCACTTAAGAAACATAGCTAAAGTTAGACCTCTTATATCCCTGAAAGATGCTGAGAAATTAGTTCACGAGTTTGTTTTCAGTCGACTAGATTACTGTAACGCACTCCTCTCAGGACTACCCAAAAAAGACATAAATTGTTTGCAACAAGTGCAAAATGCAGCTGCTAGAATCCTAACTAGGATAGGAAAATCCTAGCACATCTCTCCAGTTTTAATGTCACTACACTGGTTACCCGTGTCATTCAGGATTGACTTTAAAATTCTGCTTTTGGTTTATAAAGCCTTAAATAATCTCGCCCCATCTTATATATCGGAATGTCTGACACCTTATATTCCAAATCGTAACCTTAGATCCTCAAATGAGTGTCTGCTTAGAATTCCAAGAACAAAACTTAAAATAAGTGGTGAGGCTATGCCCCTAAAATCTGGAATAGCCTGCCAATAGGAATTCGCCAGGCTAATACAGTGGAGCACTTTAAAAAACTGCTGAAAACACATTACTTTAACATGGCCTTTTATAACTTCAATTTAACTTAATCCTGATACTCTGTATGTTCAATTTCCTCATAATAACTATTCATGGTGGCTCTAAAATCCGTACTGACCCCTACTCTCTTCTTTTTCTTTTTCCGGTTTCTTTGTGGTGGTGGCCTGCGCGACCACCACCTACTCAAAGCATCATGATGCTCCAACAATGATGGATGGACTAAAAGGCAGAAGTCTACGTGACCATCATCTTCAAGTCCTTCCAAAGTGAACCCTAAATCCAAAGTGGACTGTTTCATTTATGTTAGGTAGAATGCCCAGAGGGGACTGGGCATTCTAATGGTCTGGAATCCCTACAGATTTTATTTTTTTTCTCCAGCCGTCTGGAGTTTTTTTTTGTTTGTTTTTTCTGTCCACCCTGGCCATTGGACCTTACTCTTATTCTATGTTGATTAATGTTGACTTATTTTATTTTCTTACTGTGTCTTTTATTTTTCTATTCTTCATTATGTAAAGCACTTTGAGCTACTGTTTGTATGAAAATGTGTTATATAAATAAATGTTGTTGTTGTAAACTAAATCTTAATCAGCAGTTGTTCAGGGGAGAAGTCAAGTTGTCAAAGTAATGCCAACCCCTGGCCTATCACAATAAACAGAACTGTGTGCCAATAAAAAAATGCACCTTCCTGTGCCTGCATTATCAATACACCCACCCAAGTGGTACTGTCTTACCTGAAATGATCCATCCATTTTCTAAACTATTCATATCCAGCTCCTGATTATGGGGTGGCTATGCGGACAGCTTTGGGCACAAGGTTTTACAGGTAACCGTGGATAGGGTTCCTTCTTGAATCCTTGTGCACAAAAAGAGGAAAGAGGAAATAAGACATCTCCTCTATTCTGATGCTGCCATTGTAACAAGGTAGTTAACTTCACTGAAACCAACTGTTTTCTGTACAAGGAGAGGGGATGAATTAAGAGAATAAGCCTGCTGAAACCTTGTTGTGCAAGACAAAATGTCAACCAACTACTAATCTTCTGTAGAATAATTTAAGCTCAACTAATAAGAGGGTCCTTCTTTTGAATTCCAAAGAGAGCCTCTAAATGTAGAGGACTGTGGCTTTCCCAAAAAACTTAGGGACCTGGGTCATCAGGTACAGCCTAAAGCACAAGTATTACAGGTATGCAACTTATAAATCACACTTTGCGAAACAATCGAGCCTATATTTATTAAATGGTAGGCATACTGTAAAAGAACACTACTACATGTATATTCTCAGTTAGCATTTTTCTCTTCTAAATTTGAGAGTTGTTCCCTGAACATCATTCCATTAGTGCAGTACAGTTTATTTACTGCTCACTGTTCAAAAATAAAACGTGGAATGTAATGGCAGAACAGCATGAAATGCAGAAATGCTTATACTGAGTTAAGACTGAAGGGTGGCCCTCTAAGTTAGATAAAGAAATAAAGTAACAAGTGACAGGAGTTTTTTTTTCTTTTTGATAGGACACAAACAATACTAGAATATCAGTCATTTTTTTTTGTATATACATTGCTTCTATAATGCATTATGTTATTTAGACATGTTAGTTTTAATTTGCAACATAGAAACAGACTGCTGTTCAAGAAAAGAAAGTAAAGCTTGGGTTTAATCCCAAGACATAATTAGTAAGTATCTTACATACCTATAGATACAACTCTCTCCTCATTATTGGTTTTGCCCAATATGAGGCCAATAATTAACAATAATAAAAATCTATCTATACTTGCTATAGTTATATGATTAAAGAGTAAATTATAAAAAAGTAAATTTCTTAAAACTGTAAAATGTTAAATACATACATAAACTATGAACACCCTACCAAACCTCTCAAAGTAAAGGAAATAATGCCTTTTAAAATCATGATTATCTGGAAATGTTTGTACAGAGGAAAGCCAAGACTTAACTAAATACCAAAACTAAGCACTTGTTGTCATCTCTGCCTTGATCTAACTTAGTACCATATATTTATGTGGAGAGTTTTTTTTTCCTTGTAATGCATGCATGTACAAATTAAAGCTGAATAATAATAACACGTGAATCGGCTCATCAATGACTAGACCCAGCATTAACAATGTTACGGGCAGGAAACAGCTGCCAGCTTCATTATGAGCAATTTGAAATTTTCATTTAAATTGTAAATTCCCTGGATGGCACAATGTTTCTAATGTGCTTCATTTTTAATGCGTGTATTATTGATACTGTTTGAATGCTTATAACACACACAGCTGAAAAATAATGTACTCCAAAAACACCTTTCCTATACTCTATATAAATTCGTATATTTTACCTCTAATTTGAAGTGACAAATAGTTGTCACCTTTAGCTTTACCGCCCTTATCATTGATTCAACAGCCGTTTTTCTGGTTTACCTTGTGTTCCTGGTCGACCCCAAACCTTTTTCCTCCACTCCCCTCTTTACCTTTGGGATGAAACCCATACATTCTACAATAAATCATACACCACCACCTCCAGACACATCTTCTTTGGCCACCCCCCTCACTTCTGTTTTGGTGCAGTTCTTTGCTCAATCACCCTCGGCCTTGATCTCCACACGACCAAACTACCTCAGCCAATTGCTCCCCAGTACAACAGCCATCACTTCCACACCAAGTCCTTCTCTCACTCCATGATACTCTCTCTATGCATCTTTCTGGTCATTCTCATCTGTACTCCTTCCAGCGTTCCTTCATATTCTGCTATCACTGGACTTGTATCTCCCCCAGATAGCATTGCTGTACTACTCCTGACACAGATTTCATAATCCTTACCCTTTGACACCAGAATGTAAAACTAAAATAAATTCTTACTCAGAAATGCACTTACTAGGCTCTCTCACCAACTTGGCAGAAAATAAAAATGCTGTCTTCAGGTAAATACTGCATCTGACTCCGGACCACTGGTTCAGCTGTGAAAGAGGGAAAGAAAAGGTTAATTATGCAAACCACCTCTACCGCTATGGCGCATTTTACCACTTTCAGGTAACACCCAACCTATTTCTTAAAGCTCTAAATGTGCAAGCTTGCTTTACTACTTTAGTAAGCCAAAACCTTAAAATGTTTATTTAATTGACAAATGATGAAGACATTACTGTGCAAAAGACTTTGAAGTGCCTACTGTATAATTTGTAAAACCATTGTTTAAAAATCCTGGTACCAGTTTTTTTTTTCTTATAGTATATAAAAGCACAAATGCCATCAATCTGGGAAACTATATAGCTCATTCCTTTTCCACTATATATTTACTGCAGTGTGCTTAGAAAATGAAGATAATCCTTGTATATACATAAAAAATGTTTTACCAGAAAGGTGCACAAGCAATTAAAATGACGAACAGCACATTAGGTTATAAAGTATGCTTTGCGGAGGGACTTCATCAAGGGACTTTATGCTTAACATATTAACACATGTCTAACATCAACAGGAATAATGTATGCAATTTTCCTCTCCATATTATTATTACCACGCTTATTTTAACATCACCGGTTTGTTGTTTGGTACAAATCTTGTAATCGACATTTAACCCACTTCCTATTGTCCAAATGACTTGAAATTTTGCACACTTACTCAATTCCGATGACAATATGTAAATCAATAATCAGTTTCACTATTTGATCAATTAATCCGTGTTAAGAAATTAAATTTTCATATGAAAAGATTTCACCAATCAATTGCGCTAGTAATGGATAGAAATATTAAAGGAAGTGTTAAAATATTGATTAAAAAATTATACTAAAACAAACACAGGACTATAAAGTTGAAAATTATATATATATATATATATATATATATATATATATATACACACATATTTATATAATATTGCCTTATATTAAGTTAAAAAACCTGTATATTAAAAACAAAAAAAACAAGTCTCTCATTACTTGTAAAATAAAAGTGTGGGCGCTTTTCATCAATCAACATTCAAAAAACACTTCTTAAAATCTTAGCAAAAGCTTTTATTTTACAAGTAATGAGAGACGTATTTTTTTTTTTTTACTTTTAACTTAATATAAGTGTGGTTTTTAAAAAGTATATACGGTATATTTTACTAAACAAGGACTTAGCCGGACTGGAAGTTCAACTATCAGGGAAGGCTGAAAAAGCTTAACATTTTCATTGTAAGTACAACAGAAATGTTTAAAGTTATGAACAAAGTGAATAAGGTGGATGCTGACTAATATAATTTACTATCAATCCTTTTAAAAACACTCAAGGGCACAGATTGAAGCTAGTAAAAAAGAAAATGTTTGACCAACCTGCTCCATACAGCTTGGTCCTGCATCTCCTCCACAGTCAGATCCTCTTCCTTCAAGTCTTCCTTTACTTGTCTATCCACCTCTTCTTTGTACTCTCCAGTGTTCTATTCCCCCTGTACTTCCATTCCCATCATTCTTCCATCTACATATTGTCTCTCCTCATAACATGTCCATACCACTTCAGCATACCTTCTTTTACTTTCTTAGATATCTCTCCTACTTGTTATACCTTCGACTGTTCTCATTTCTTACCCTGTTTTTTTTTTTTTGTAACTCCTCGCATTCATCTCATCATTATTGCCGATCTTCTCACAGTCTTAAAAACATTACCTTTAACCCATGCCTTATTCTTCAATCAAACAATACTCTTGATGCCTTCTTTCAAATGTTCCAACCACACTGCACTTTGTGGGTTATCTCTGCACCCATTTCTCCATCTTGGAGCTTCCATTGATTGTAGGTATTTAAACCTCGTTCTCTTTCCACTAGCTCTCCACGCAGGCTAACTTCTGAATCTCGACCCCAATTTAACCGCAGATATTCGGTCTTCTTCCTATTTATCTTCATTCCTCTATCTTTCAAAGCTACCAAATCCAGCCACCAAGGGAGCAAATCAGCCTAACTTGGTGCTGGTGCCAAATACAGATAAACAGAAAGGTTGTTTCTGAAATGGCATCCAGTTGTAAAACTTTACCTAAAACTATTAATGATGAAAATGCTTCTTCATACCTATAACTAAAAATACTACAAATTTTGCTGAGTAGTGTGGATTAAAGTGAAAGCATGGAACCCTGGAGGTCTTGACAATATCTTGTAAACTTTATAATAGGAAATTGCAAGCTACAATGAATATTCTTTTATATTAATATAAAGGAGGATGGGGAAAAAAAAATTCCCAGTTGTGGTCCCCAGACACCAAACAGACAGACAGAGGCAGAAGTTCAGCACACACATTTTTATTTGTCTTCTTTTTCCACGTGGGAAACGCCTTCCCCCGTTTCCCAACTGTACAGCACAGTTCCAAGCACCATCATAAAAATCACTTCTCTTCCTTTCTTTTTCTCTGTCCACCTCCACTCCTCCTCCCAATTCTGGCTCTCTACGGCATCCAGAAGTGCTACAGGTGTGGCACAAGTGCTGTAACAAAAGGCCCAACAGTTCCTGCAGTGCCCCAGGCCAATTCCCAAGGAGCCCTGTGGGAAACTGAAGCACCTCTGCAACGCAAGGGGGCTGCCATCTAGTGCGCTGGGGGAGGTAACGCCCTGAATAAGTTCTCTCTCCCAGTCCTTCCACTGTCGAGGCGTCCTGGCCCGGTAAGGGCCCCAGCTGTCCACCACACAGTTTAGCAAATTATGATAAGAATAATAATAATTACATTTATAGAGTACTTTTCTAACTCACTCTAAGAACTTTAGATTGACAGTGGAACCACTTCAACCACCACCAACATGTAGCATCCACCTAGGTGATGCAACAGCAGCCATTTATGCGCCAGTACACTCACCACACATTAGTTATCAGGTGGTGAAAGGGTGAGAGAAATAGTTAGCCAATTAGAGACAGGGATGATGAGGATGCCAGAATGGACAAGACCGAAGTGGACAATTTAGCCAGGACATCAGGAAACATCCTGCACTCTTCAAAAGATGACTAGGAATCTTTTATGACCATAAAGCCAAGATCCTGACTCTCTAAGTCTCATATGAAGGATGGTGCTAATATTTACAGCACAGTATCCTGGTCAATGCACTGGGACAATGGAATCCAAACAGGGGTAATTGCTTCCCGATGGTTTCATCAAAACCTCTTCCAGCAGCAACCCAAGCTTTTCATAGACGGTCTCTCAATCAGGTATTTGCCAGGCTCAAACATGGTTAGCTTCAGGTCTATTACCTGTTCTAAACTGCAGGGAAAACACAAAGTACCAAAGTAAACAGAACACGAATCTAACACACGTTGGTCAACCAGATCATTCAAAACAGACTCATACAAGCTTGGTTTGCATTCCAATTTTTCTCCCTCTCTCTGTAGCTAGTCATTTTTGTGGCAAATTTTAAAGTGTTTCTTCCATGTACCAAACATCTGTTTGTAATGGCTTTGGCAGATAATGAGGTACTAGCTATATAGATTGTCAACAATTGCCTTGTTCCTCCTTGCCAGCGAGTTCTTCCACAACTTATGAATTGACTTTGGACTAAATACTTCACAGAAATTTAACAGCCTTTTAAATTGTGTCTTGCGGTTGCTTTCGGTGTCAGGAATTGGTTTGCAAAACCTCACAGCCTTGGTCCATAGTGCCATCTTGTGTCACTGAAGACCACTGCACTTCCAAAGCCCATTTCTTTAAAACGGTCGACATCCTTGTTGGACTTGGTGTTGCCTGATCTATTAAATAAGCTGAATGGCCCCAACTGCCCCTGCTCTTACTTTCCATCTTGGAGAATTCTTGTTTGTCTCCTTCTAACCAAATACCTTTCAGTCCCTGAGTGCTCCTTTAGAATACCCCTTTTCACTGCCCCCAGGTGGTGCCCTTCACTGTGAGGGTCTTTTTAGAAAGTGGACTAGGGAGGACCAAGCATCTGATTAATAATATGGCTGAAAGTTGTGAGTCAAAGGAGCCTTCAAAGAGCAGCAACTAATAATCATATACTCACTGACAGGGCTGTGGAGTCGGAGTCGAGGAGTCGGAGACAATTTTGGGTACCTGGAGTCGGAGTCGGCAAAAAGTTAACCGACTCCGACTAAATTTAAATGGGAATTAAAAAAGTAAGTTGAAATGTCCCAATTCACAAACAGTCATAATGAACTACTTCTCTGCTGTAAGAATAAAGCCCAATGCATGCAGTGCATAATGTTACCACAAAACGAACATGTCAAGTAACCATGAAGCATGCTTTTCATTGACTGTATGCGTCACTATATGGAATGTAATGCACAGGTAAGGTGCGGCACCGCTTTCCATTGTGTCATGTTCCACTGTTACAGGGAACTGTGAACCTAGCCTAAAGTCCCCCATACATTTACAGATGCACTGACGATTTTTTGGCCGTTCAACGAATCATCACGCGTCATTCAAACGCCTGAAAAATCATCTGTTGTGTTCTCAGCTCCGTCGGCTCCCCTTTACTATGCGCTAGTGAAGGGGGCCGAAGGAGCCGAGAACACAGATCTCCCTACCTGTCTCCAGCAGAGGCTCGTTCTGCTGATCAGCTGGCCGGTGAGTGACACAATCCACTAAACTTCCGGTTGGCTGACAGAGGAGACAGCCACTGCAGCAGACAGAGGCACCACATTACTTTGGATGGGAGCGGTGGTCGAGATTTTCGGCAAGCTGGATCTGCCCGTCCATGTGGACACCCGCAATCTGCGGCCGCCAATCAATTGTGTTTGTCTTTAATCTGGCATTATAGTAGAGTGTTGGCTTCCTAGCCATTAGTTCTGTGGTGAAATGACATGTATGTTGCCTTCCTTTCCTTCAATGGATGTAGAAAATACATTAGCATAGTATATACATACAGAGGAGTCGGAAGATTTAGAAACTGAGGAGTCGGAGCATTTATCTACCCACTCCACAGCCCTGCTCACTGACTATGCAATTATACTTTTCCACAGTTGTTTTGATACTTTTATGTGCCAAATTTTAAAACTGTTTTTTCCATTTGCCAAAAATCTATTTGTAATGGCTTTGGTAGATAAACAAGGAGCTACATCTAAAACTGTTATATTTAAAAAAGATTACTTTAAATAAATTACTATAAAAAAAATTACTCAGCCTTTCACTTTAAGAATATAGATGCTAACATCAAAAAATGCAGAAAAAAATTGCACAACCATTACATAATTTAACACATAAACTGCCAATCTGATTACGTGATAAACATCCACTTGTGCAGCCTGATTCTCAGTGCCATGAAGTAAAACTTGCTATGACGTAACATGAAGCCAAGTCTAGAAAGTAGCATATGTCAAGCACAAGTTTAAAAGACAGTGCGCCAGTGGCAAATAAAATTTAAATTCATTTTTATTAAGGATGGCAAAGTATCACAGTGTTAGCAGTGTAGCCTGTGTGAAGTCTACATGCCTTCCCCCTGTCTGTGTAGGTTTAACTCCAGGCACTCTGCTTTTTCTTCCATGTCATCAATCATGTGTTGGTTAGATTTACTGGCAATGTTATCCCCATAGGATGCAGAATACCTGCATCAAACTGCAGCAGATACTGATGGGAAGAATTAATAACAAGAGGTTTGAACTTCATATGAATAATACCAGGTGGTGTATAATGTTATTGATGGCATGTCACAAAAAAGAACTGGAAGTGAAATGTGTACACTAAAGAAGCGTTTGTCATGTATTAGTTGTATGATAAATTAAGGTTATATCCAAAGCTTGATTCTTATGTGATTGACTTCCATTTTGTGTAATCTTAAATCCGCAAAATAAACTCAATTAGTCATATAGGTCCATTATCAGTACAGTAAACTGTCAACTTGCTAACACTAATGGTAATAAATACTTAACAAAATACAAAAACAGGATTTTCATGCTCAGCACTCTTGTCTCTCGTATATTTCATCCATAAAGCAGTTTTTGTTAACAATTAACCTTGTGGTGCTTCACTTCTTGAATTATGTGCTTCAAAGGTCAAAAAAGTGCCAAAGAACAGAGCACAGTGTTCATCGAAGATCAGCTAACCACCTTCTACCGTGCCAGCACCTGATCTTTTCGTCCTTTAATAACTGGAACAATACATGAATATCAAACTTAAATCTTCCAGAGGGAACCCCAATCCATTCCTAGATGTTTTACGCATACGTCAACATGTCCTGTCCCGTCCCCCACTCTTCGTTTATACATAAGACACATTTAAAGCGGGCTAAAGACTAACTCAATTACTAAGAAACGCAACACCCAGTCTCCCTGAAGTGTCTGGTTTCCTAGTCATGCGAGATTTATTTATTTATTACTAAACATTAATACGGCATAACCTCACTCACACGTACTGATGTCTTTTTAGTTAACATAAGGATATCAAGTATTGCTAAACATGAGTATTCGTATTAAAGTACTCGTACACTAATAAAAAATGCAACAGGAATGACGGAAACATTAAGGCAAATGTAATGGAGTTGTGATGTCACCGTCTCTGAACTACTCGCGTCGCAACGCCCTAAAAATAAAATATGTAAGCTAACCTAAACAATTGTGCAATTCCGTGGGCACATGAGAAAAAAGATCAGTTACCTCCTGTGCTCTTTACGTGGGAGTCTCTCAGCTTTTCTGCACGGCATGAATGCAAAGCTTTCTGAACAGGAGACTATTGAAGTCTTAGTGTCACCGTTTCCCAAGTCGCCACTCACCTTTTACGCAGTCCGGGCACCAGCTGACACCCTGCTCGTTTTTGTTCCCTGTGAAGTAGGCGAACACATTCTTGTCCTTGTGTTCTTTCACGACTTTTGTAAACTCTTCGTATCCTTGCACTTTCAGCTCTGTGTACGACGCCATGTTGACACAAGCTCCTCGGTCACGTGCATGTGTTCCGCCGCCTTTCCAGACTCCGCCTTCTTTTAAAGTAGCAAGTTACGCCGGCGGCATCTCCGCATTTGAGTGCCCGAGCAATCGTTCACATCTTACCACTCAAGAGTCTTCTTCTTTGCTGCTGTCGTCTAAAGCAATGAAGAAATTATTATTTTTAAAATAGGAACAAAACGATAGTGATGTAAACAAAACTAGTAACCGTAATCGATTAAGAGAAGCACTGAAGAGGATCTCGGTTAGACTGCATGGTTAACAAACAAAATTAAAAAACAAGTTAAATTAGCATAACATTTATTTAAAAAAAACTTGTTGAAAATAGAATTCACACCCACCAAAGCCCATTAGACGCACAGTTACACGACCATAAAGCGTGCCAAGCTGGTGACGTACGAATCTGGATACTGAAATGGAGTATCCCTGAATTACATGGTAATTACACGGTTTGAGAACTCTCAAAGCATCATTACCTGCAACATATGAAACAATTTTTGTCTGTCATCTTTACAGATCTTTCTTTAGAATTCAAGCTGATTTAAACCAGAAGTTGTGCACATCACATCTTTGTTACATCTGCTGATCCACTTCACAAACTTAAGTTTGTCTAGTTGAAGTCTATTCTGTGTCGGTTAATAATTCGCAATCCAATGTAACTGCACATTTTGGTTGCTTGAGTATAATCAGTATGTCTGTCAAACGAAGAGCTATTATTGATTCACAATTGTATGAGGACAATAGGTAGTCCAGTTTTGCCCAGTCATTCATTCTGTTACTGGCACTGATTTCTTCTTTACAGGAAAGGGATACCAGTCAGCCTAGGTTCTCAGTCATTCATAGATTGGTATGCTTCAGCCAGGGCTCCACCTGAGCTAGTGTCATTCCTATTTTATTTACTTTTTTGTTCACTTTTGATTCTTTTATTTAAGTTAATACTCAAGGCCAGAGTCCACATCTAAGGCTGACCAGTAGCCCCATAATAGGACTGATGGGCTTTAGCAGCCTGGAGATACATCTGAAATGCTTTCTATGTACTATGTCTGCACCCCTCCAATACCGCTCATGGGGCTGGCTGCTTTTAAGCTGGGCTCTACAGATACTCATAGCCCCTCAGACAGGTCTTGGCCATCAGAGGATTGTGTTCCTTTCAGGTCTGGACCCAGGGGCTCTACACTGCCCATTCCCCAGAACACTCATCCTTGAGGGTAACACAAACTCCATCTTCTGGGACATTTCAAGGGAAGCAAGGTGATCTGGATGGCCTTTACATGAAGAGAGATGTCATGAGCATGATCAAGGGGACAACTAATGTTAGTGCTAAACCAGTCTTCCATCTTGGAGTCATTAGTTGTTTATTCTCCCAACCGTTGCCACCAGTGTAACAACTCAGGAGGTGTGAGAAATGGGGAACGGAATCAGGTTCTTTATGCTGATTGCTGGTTAATGGCTCTAAAAAGGACCATTTGGCTTCTTCAGCTACCACTTCTACCACACAGCCTTGATGTTTGGCAGTGGTATGTGCTCCCAGCTACTTAGTGTAAGAAAGTTGCAATTACCCCACCAAGGCTGCTCCATATTTACTTTATTACTTCAGTCACATAAGATATGCATGAAATGTAATAGATTACCCCACCCTAGCTGTTCCGTATTTACTTTATTACTGCAGTCACATAAGATATGGATGAAATGTAATAGTTGAGTAGTAATTATTAAGAATAGGATTAAAGCTAGTTTTACAAAAGCAGACCACAGGCATAAAAAGGTTTGGGGCAGCCACCCGTATATTGTGCCTTGGCTGCAAAAAGGGTTGAAATTAGTTATGATGTTCACAAGCTTGAGTCCAAAATTGAACTGAATGTAATATGAAAAGATGGCGACTTTAAAGCCCGGAACTGAAAGTGACGTCATTGGGACTGGAACCAGAAATTATGTCTTCTGGACTGGAAGTGCCATCGTCATTGGCACCGTGACCGGAAGTGGCGTCTTCAGTACCAGAAGTGATGTCATCCATGGCGCAGGGACCGGAAAGAGACGTCATTCATGGTGACAGAACCAGAAGTGACATTATCACTGGCATTGGGACCTAGCAAGATTTCCCATGGATGGTCTGCAGAAGACTGAGAAAGATAGTGCAGCTCACCACCCCTTGGTCTGGCGTGGTAGTACTATTTGCAAGGCCTTTCAGTTGCCTCCCAATCACATGTGTGTGACAATAATAAAATCTGTATGTACAGTTCTAAATAAAAATGCATCCTTGCTATAAGGTCAGAAAGTTTAATGAAGATTAGCAGTAAAGGAAACATCAGTCTCAAAAGAGGGTGTTAACCTGGGCAGCGGATTTAAATTCAGCAGTCGGGTTAATACATGGATGGAATCTTTGACGTCAATGAGAACGGAGTCCCCCAATGGAGTGGAGTTCCTCTTTGTTCCTCTGAAGTCTCCTCTCTCTCTCTCAGACTGCTTGATTTTTATGTCACAAACCCAGGTGGGATTGCAGACATGCTAATACACAGATTACACAGAATAATACACAGAATAAACAGATTATTGGGCAGTAATTCTGTTGATGGTCAACTCAGCCTAAGTGCTTTGATCCTGGGTGCTTTATCTGTGAAGTTCCCTTTTCTGTTAGGTTGTAAACTGTGTGGTCATTAAAACTCAGATTATACCTTTAACAGCATTGTTCTGTGGAAAACAGTCCCAAAGAATGCATTTACAGGTCATCGCATTCCGTCTGACCAAAAAAAAAAAAACAAACTTGTAACCCAGGCAGATTGAAGCTTGCTTTTTTATATAGTGCCTGCATTTCCAAAATGATGATTTTATCTTTTGTGACACATGTGCATATGGGAGGCAACTAAAGAGCCTGAATGAGGGTTATTCCATGCCAGACCTACTATGGGTAATTTAGCCTGGACCCAATGATGTCACTTCCAGTTCAGGCACGATGACATAATTTCCGGCACTGACCCCGATTACATCACTTCCAGTTCTGGTCCCAATGATATAATTTCCTCTAACCGGCTTTAAAAACACCATTTTGTGTTTTCAAATCAGCTCTGTTTTGGACTTAAGTTTGTAAAAACTTATTGTTGTTATTTTTGCCTTTTTCACTGACCAACTTCAAAGTATACAGTGTGGCTACCCCAAACCTTTTTGTGGTGTCCTTTTGCATCATTTGACACCCTAGAGGACAGCTGTACAGGACAGGATGGAGAACGCCAGTTGCCTCAGAATATGTTGATCTCTTTTCAGGAAAACACTAGACACTTCCGAAGGAGTGTTAAGGCCCAGCTCAGAAATGCATAGTAACAACATCATTTATGTATTTATTAATTTTTAAAAATTGTATTAATTTTATTGTAATCATTCCATACAAATAGATCAATTTTTATAAAAAAACAGGATTGAAAACAAATTGACCCCCACCCCGAGAAAGAGAGGATGGCCAACGAAGTAAAACTTAAAGTTTGTAAACATACCTAAATTGATGAGTTTAACAGAGCAATAGAGATGAATGGAGAAAAAAAAGAAATGCAGAGAGAATTACTTCCTCAGTGCTTTAAGAGCTTATTCTAAAATATTATTGATTAGATCATGCCAGGTTTTGAAAAAGTTCTGTACAGATCATCTAACTGAGAATTTGATTTTTTTCCAATTTCAAATAGTATAAAACATCGGTTTCCCACTGACTTAAAAGAGAAGAGTTAGGATTCTTCCTGTTTAGCAAAATAAGTCTGTGTGCCAGAAGTGTAGTGAATGCAATCACAGTTTGTTTGTTCTTCTCCACTTTAAACCCATCTGGAAGAACACTAAATACAGCTGTTAATGGGTTAGGAGGGATTGTGACACCAACTCTGATAACTGAACTGGCTACTCCTAAAGAACATTGTGTTTATGTCACTGTTAAAAGCATCCTACATCTTTGCATGCAATAGTTTTTGTATTGGTTATTTCAGTGCATCCCAATTGTCACATCATGTATGCAGTACTTAAATTATCATACAGACATAAAGAATTACTTTGCTTACAGTATAGATTAGCATTTTGTGTAATTTTAGTTGATCTATGAGGTGTGATCAGGACACCTACAAAAGGGTAGGGCCCTGGGAGGAAGCATGCACAGGGCATTATTTCCCCCAGATCCCTATATGGCAGCCCCCCTCGGTTTCCCACAGGGCATCATGGAACTTGGAGTTTCTCGACTTGGCCCTGTTGGGTTCCGTGGGTGCCATCAGACGAACTAGGGACCCATACTTTATCTGGCTTCCACCTCACCCAGAAGTGCTATTGGCTTATAGGACACTGTAAGTACTCCTGGGGGTTACATAAAAGGAGCCAGGTGCTTCAACTGTGAGAGGCAGAGTTTGGTGGAAAGAGGACAATCTTGCTGGGAGGAGCTTTGGGTTTGGCAGTGAGAGAGAGGAAGAGAAGAAAAGGTAAAAAGTTGCTTGTGCTTTCTGTACTTGTACTGTGAGAAACGGTCGGGGAAGAGTTTGTCACAAATAAAAATGATCACATTTTATTGAAACTTGTGTCCAGAGCCTGTCTGTGTCGGGTTTGAGGAGCTGGAGAGCCCCTTAGTGGCCACAGAGCATAACTGTTAGCTGCACAAAAAACACTGAAGAAATTTGGAACAACAAGCAGGGTTAAATATAAACAATAGGCACAGAGAGAGTGAGAAGTTAGTGTAAGGAAAAATCCTTTTTAGATCATTGCGAAGGAACAGGATGAGAGAGTAATAAAAAAAAAGACAAAATATTATGTATATGTTTATAACCAGTGCCCAAAGAAAGTGGATATACATACAGTAAATGTACTCTATGTTTAAGAATGATTTATTTAATTATTAGGGAGAGGAAGCTTCACATTCTGATCACAGAGTTCCGGTCTGCCCCTGGAGTTTCGAGCAGCGAAGTACATTGACAGTAGATTGAATAGTGTGTTCGTGGGCTTCGTTATGCATGATGAGAGTCGGTATGTTTGAAAACAATGCTAGTTCACAGCAAACACTGTCAGTGCACAACTGCTAAAAGTTTCTTAGAAAATTTAGCAGTGCATACTGGTCTAATTCAAGCCCTGTTTATAGCCAACTAGCCGCCCCCCGCACCTCCACCCATGTAGTAGTGAAACAGGACAGTGAGGAGGGCCCTGGCCAGCTTCCTACTCTTGACATCACACTTACTCTTTCCTTCTGCCAACAGCCTTTGTCTCAGATTAGCGCGAATATATTGTTCTTGCAAGCGAACTATGATTCTTAGCTCGATGAGAGAACTTGCAAAATCAACCAGAATGTGCAAGCAAATTCTAGAAAAAAAACTAATCTAAATACGTTAAGTAGTTCTCTCGTGAGAAGCAGACAGACATACAGACAGACAGACTAACTTTTTGAAGATATTAAATTAGCATTAGAGATTAGAACAGCAAATAGACACTGATTGTATATGCTTGATGGTAGATTTCCAACACTCACCATCTTCACTGTTATACCAGCCAACCACTGGACTTTTTAATGTCAGTTGAAAGAGACAGTGATATATACAGTAGAATGCAGATCAAAAGCAGTCTGCAGACTTCCCTCTCTTCATGAAGGTGGACTGGAGATTCTTGTTTTGACTTACTGTTAGTGTGTATGTACACATAGCCATAATGGATTGGTCTTCTGTTTCTTACAGTTTGACTAAGCTCCCTCTTCCTGAGAACTTTTACTTGCTAAAGTGTCAAGAAATGGATTGACACACAGAACATGGTCTTTTATACTATAGGTAAAGACGTACTGTGAACATTGTTCACCTGTAATGATTTTAGTTGTCATTTATAGCAACTGTAAGACTTCACACTAGGTTTAAGTGAAATTAAAAATTTCTGAAGGGAATAAGTAATACTGGGGGGAACTCAGTAGTGGAATGTATAGTGCTGCTGTCTCTCGTATCCAGGGACTCATAACGTGGAGCTTGAACATTGCCTCCATGTTCACACGAGTTCTCCTTAGGTACTGCAGATGCTTCCCTTATCCCAAACATGTACACGGCTACTTATTTGCTGACTTTGAATTAGGCAGGCAATTATGTCTGTGTATTTGTCCTATGATGAACTTGTGTACAAGTCTCAATCAGTTTCTCTGTTGGATACAATGCTGATGGAAAATTCTCTGTCACTCTATACTCTTAAACAGTAAGTGCGTTCAGAAAATAAATTTATGGGCAAGTCTGATGCAAGCACTTAGAGTTAAGTCTTCTATAAAGATATGGAGGCACAGTTAGTTGGAGGTTACTTATAATGTTTTATTAGAAAAACAATATACACAGGGTATGTTCATAAGTAAAACTATATTTTATTAGTACATGGCCCCCGGCCCAAGGCTGGCATGCTCTTTGCACAGTAAGTTTGCATTTGTCATAATCACAGCATTTTATTTCAGGGAATAAAGGGTTTTCTTCTATACTTCAAATGCAAGGATGGCACAATGGTCTAATGCTAGTGCTGCTACCTTGCAACAAGGAGGCCAGGGTTCACATCCTGGATCCTCCCTTTATGGAATTTAAATGTTCTCCTCGTGATCATATGGGTTTCCTCCCCCCACGTGCACTGGTTTCCTCTTACAGACCAACAAAAGCAGTTTTGGTGGACTGGTGATGCTAAATTGGCCTTTTTGTGTGTGATTGTGTGTTTGCTATGCCATAGACTGATGCCCTGTTCAGGGATTGTCCCTGCCTTGTGCAATATGCTTGATGAGAAAGGTTTCAGCTTCCCTGCAACCCTCCTCAGGATAAAGCTGGTTTGGAGAATGGATGGAACTTTAAATGGATTTGTGTAACTTGTTCACCTTGTTCCTGTCTTTTGCTGATTACTGCCGGGGTAGACTGTGGTGGGCAAAGGCCCTGGCATGAGTTTATAAACCAACCAGAAGATGTGCAAGTAACTAGTTGCTAATTTTAGTGGGTAGAGTGGAACTCATGGGACCTTTAAATTTCAGCTCAGAAACCAAGAATTGGCAAGTAGGTTTGGGGTAAGGAACTCATTCTCTTCAAATAATTTTTACAATTATAAAATCAATATTTAGTTTGAATGTGACTAATTGAGCCAAAAACGGTACAGGGGAAAACAATACATTAGGGTTTTCTGATAGAGAGAAGGCGCACTTCAGTCAGTAGTTCCTGTTGGATACATTATGGAGTAAGTTATGTAAAAATATTTATCAGAATATTTTTTTTCATTGCAAAATCACTTTTAGAAATATATGCTGTTAAGGGTGTTTTATAAATGAAAAGTTTATTGACTGGTAGTTTACCCTTAAAGTGGCTGAAGTCAAAGACAAAAATAAAAGGTTTATTAAAAATAAAATAAGGTGCAGAAAAATAAAGAATGAATGAAGGACTCCTGCCATCTCATGTGTTAGAAATGGCTGCCAAGTTCCTAAATCGTAATACATACTGTGATATTTCCTACATGTGATGAAACTGGAAACCACAAAAATATATGTTGGATTGTAGAACTTTAGAACTTTATATTTCCCTCTTCATTTAATATACCAGAATACATTTAGTAGGATCCTTTTCAGCTCTGTGGTCTGAAAATGACTGTAAAAAAGCATTTTCTGAATTACTAGGCTTTCATGACAAATCCAGTACATTTAAAGTAGGCTATAATTAAGCAAAGAAAAGAACACACTGTTCTCCAATAGCTTTTGCCCTCTTTCTCTAAACTGTTCAGCTTTCATTAGATTGTCAAGTGCAGACTTCAACACAAAGAAGGTCTTAAATATTTTTAGCAGCAGTAGCACTGATAATAAGGGTCCTTCCTAGATTAGAACTACACATCTATATATGTTGTCACAGGTGGCTGAGGACGCCCTGAAGGACTGGAGGAGGGCTTATGCCTCCCCCAGGCCACGTGAGGGTGACCGCAATGGTGGCTTTGGGGATCACGGGTACAGAGCTTTGAACCTCAGCCCTGTAGGGGCCTGTGGTCACCACCAGGGGGTGCCACAATGCCTATGGAGCCCTGGACCTCAGCATTTCCACCACACGCGGCAGTGCTTGGGGGAAGAGGATCAGGGACACCCGGAGTGCTTCCGGGTACGCAGCCGGCACTTCCGCCACACTGGGGAGTGCTGACGGAAGATTGTTGGGAGGCATCTGGAGCACATCTGAGTGATTATAAAAGGGACCGCCTCCCTCCATTCGATGGCTGGAGTCGGGTGGAAGAGGACAGAGCTCGGAGGAGAGGAGTGGAGGCGGTCAGAGACAAAGAGAAAAGGCATTGTGAAAAGGCCTGGACTTTGGGGTGATTGGTGCTGTGGCACTGGGTTGTGTGTGTCATACTTGTACATATTCTTGTAAATAAACGTGTGCTGGGTGATAAAAGATGTCTGCCTGTCTATGTCTGGGCTGTTCCCCACTATATATACATATATATATATATATATATATATATATATATATATATATATATATATACACAGTATTACATTATAAGTGTTGTCAGGGATCCCATCCAGATGAAAAGGTGGCCCCTTGCCAGAATGGGAGGCCTGGGTGGAAGGACAATAATGGACTGGCATCCCAACAGGTTGCGAACTGAACCCTTGCCAGGGAGGGAGGCCAGAATGATGAAAGGATCAGGCGAGTTACCTTTCCAGAGCCTATACTTCCCTGATACACTAGAAGGCAATATTTTTGTGTCCCTACCCCTTTTTTTCAGACCACAGTTATGCTGGGAAGTGTAGTCCTGTGGTGTAGCCCTGTTGCCATTGGTGCCACCAAAAGGAGCTGTAGGGAAGAACATTCCCTGTATTATAGAAACTTCCACTAGGATCATGGAGTTGGGAGGCAGAGGACAACACTTGCAAAAGGAAGAGGAGTAGGGAAAAGAGAAGTGAAAAGGGAGGATTATATGCATCCTCTATTGTATATAAGGTACTTGGAGGAATAAACTCCATTATAATTGAACCTGTGGCTGTGTGCATGTCAGTTGTGTCTGGGGTTTCAGGCTCGGTAGTGCCCCTTGTCTTCCACAATATATTTAAATATACTGTATGATAATATTCAAATATAAAGTTAACACTAAGTGGTATTTTGACAGAAGTAAAATTATTTTTTAATACAATTAAGGATTTAAATTCTGTTTAACTTCTTACTGTCAATAGCTTATAGACTCCAGTCATTCATCACCCTCTGAGAAACAGAAACACCCTGCCATGGTTTCCTTACCTCTCAATAATTGTTCTTTCTGTATAAATTATACTCAGTTTTCCATCAGCTGAAAACAACTGCTTCTGGAGTCATTGGATGTTGATTGGTTTGGTAAATTACCAAATTCTGGACCTTTTAGCCTCTGTGCTAGATCAGCCGTACTTAATTCCTCATTATTTTTGAATCCATAGAGACCTCTGCAAAATACCTGTGAATAGACAAGCTGATCATTGGTGATCTAAAGCAGTGATGTGTATTGGGGGCTGGTTTCAAACTACCAACGTCATAAATATGCTATAAAGTGGAGAATACAAGCCATACATTAAACTTATGTGTCTAAGACTGCTTTCTCTCTAGAAAAGTACCATTAAAGTATAAGAAGTTTAATCAGACTACAGTTAATGTAATTATCCTAAACATAGTTAAGGAGAACTAAACCATTGCCTCTAACTTTAATCCGAGCTGAAACAAGTTTCAAGAGTGTGATGAATGTGCTCATTCACACAAGGCCACCATAACTAAGCACAGGAATTCACAAGAAAGGACTATAAGAGAAATCAGGGAACTCACATATCTGTTTATTAGTTTTGAGATCGCTGACCTAGAGGGAGATTCCAGATCCCTGGTTCTCGCCAGCTAACTGCCGTGTGCCATCACCCTAGATACCTTTAAAACCAACAAATACTTGTAACAATTTAGGCATTGTTGAAAATTCATTAATATATTATGTTTTTTTTCTGAGTTCTCTTTATGCATTTTGGACATTTTTAATGTCTGAGAATAGTTTGGTATTCTTATTTAGTTCAAATGAAGTTGTTAGAATTAATTGTATTCTATTGGAAGTCATACCATGTGATGTCACAGGCGTGATGCTTTATAAGCCACCTCCACAGATGTTTTTGTATCCGAGGTAACAGATAAACTAAGGAGTGTTTTACATGTTTTCATAAATTATGATCTTGAAAACTATAGACGTTTGACTTTTATTTTTGGTTATTGTTTTGGCTTTGGTAACAGTTTTTTCAACTTTCTTTTCTGGTTATAGACTTTCAATTAATCTTTTGGTCCATTTAAAATTCTAAACTACTCAGTTTCACTTGCAGAACAATACTGGTCAGGAGGGCACAAAGATTTAATATTTTTCAAGTTCTCTGCAAAATCGTTTTACTTTTTTTTCATTATTATTAAACTGTTTTTCCCCTTTTTTGCCTGTTTTTTGACAGTTCTTTGACCCTCTGAAACATTTTGATCATTTTAACTTTGCTCCATTTGTTTTTCTAGTTTCTGAAATATTTTAACGTTATGACAATGACATAATTTTGGCGGTATCTTGAGCCTGTACTTTCACACAGGCACAATCATTTTGTGCTTTTTTCTTATGGCTGTTGCCTTTAAGTTTATGAGAGTTACAACCATTGCTGGTCATATGGATGTGGTGTTTGACACCACATGAGTAGAGTGTTACCAGATTGTACCTTCTCTTTTTAAGATGGTGGCACACAGCTTCTGACATCAAAGCTGTTGTTTTGTAACATTACATTTTTTTACTTTATTTTTATTCTTAGGCATTTTGAATTACTTAGTTTAATTATTTTGGTGATGTTATCACAGTACAATTTTGCACTGTTATTCCAGTGGCAGACACCTCCATTTTGTGTGTATGTGCATGGTAGCAGCCATATTATTTATGGACAGTACATCTGTGGGTATTAACGTGACTCAGGAGTCACATGACATGCTATGTCATCACTCCCCACCTATATAAGATGGTGGTGTGCCGCTGTCTTTGTCAAGTTTATTGAGTTGCATTCTGATTAGCACATGGAAGTAAGAATTTCACTTTACTCTGTACACATGACAATAATAACCGTATAAATATATAACGTTATATTATACATTATATTAAAACATTAGAACAATTTAGACAAGAGCAGGCCATTTAGCCGAACAAAGCCTGCCAGTCCTAACCACTTAATCCTTTTAAAAAACATTGCATTATAGAGAAAAAGTTCATCTGAGCATAGAATTTGTAGGGAAACAAATTTCTGATGTGTTTATTTTGACTATGATTTAGATTAGTGTTTAGGGTTTTGGTTGCAAGGTTTTGGAGAAACCTTTGGCTTTGGTTCCTCTGCTTGTTTTTCTCATGGCTCTTTTTTTCTCCTGGTCCCTGGTGCATTCATTGGGCTGCTATTTCAAAGTGGCTATACATAGGATTTGGATAATACTACAAATTACTAATTTTATTTTTCTGTTTATTATAGTTAATACAATTAATGCAGCAAACAACACAGGGTAAGCAACAAAAAATAGTCATCCGTGTTTGGAATAATCCTTTAATGTTTTTTTCTAATGAATTTCTGTGCTGAATTTGGTTATTTTTCAGCATCCTCTTTTGAAACAAGTTCTGAATGTTTCCTTTTTTTTCTTTATTGACAAACATATTAAACAGGTTGTTGATTTTTCTTTTATTACGGTTCCTTTCACCATTCTTCGAATTAATAGACTTTGCCTTTTTTATGGTGCAGGTCAGACCTGCTTTATGTATGTGGGCCAGGCCTACTTTGTGTTTCAAGTACTTCTTGGAGTGTTTGAGGCAGACTTTTGAGTTTATAGCCTGTTTTTGATTGGTCCAGAAATAATAAAAATAAAGAAGTTGAATGGTAGATGGATAGATATTATCCTTAAATAGGATTTAGTTCCCCATGGTGCTCAGAGTAGTATCAGAGTGTCCATGTTCCAAAGCTTTAAGGAGAAAAAACAGAAAACAATCACTGCCCCTGGGCACTTCCCTTTAAAGGGCTACACTTCAGAATAGTTTAGCAAAGGCCAGGAGCAACTTCAAGAGCTACACTGCTGCTGAGACTTACCAGATGAACTACCTTTGAAAAGGCTGTACAAATCAAACAGTGTAATATAGGGCTGGTGACCTCAGCTTTAAAACCTTAGCAGGGGCATAATAGATGCCTATATAATTCTCAGCTCTCTCATCGTTACTGAAAGAGCTGCACAAATAAAACAGAGCTAAGAGGGTAGCGATCTTACTTCAGTACCATATTAGGGGCCAAAGAGATGCTCATATCCTTCAGGTCTCTCGACCATTACCCCTGAAAGGGCTACATAAATCAAACAGAACGAAGAGGCTGGCAACCTTGCTTCAGTAAATTAGCAGGATCCAGAGAGATGCCTATATCATTCAGCTCTCTGATTGTTAACCCTGAAAGTGCTGCAAAATTCTAAAAGAACGAGCACAGCTGGCACCTGAATAAATTTGGAAGACGTACTCCAACAAGGCCAGGGGCCTCATGTATAACACCATGCGTAGAATTCACACTATAACATGGTGTAAGCACAAAAACGGAAATGTTCGTACGCAC
Organism: Polypterus senegalus; assembly: GCF_016835505.1. NCBI lineage: Eukaryota > Metazoa > Chordata > Cladistia > Polypteriformes > Polypteridae > Polypterus > Polypterus senegalus. The sequence goes on from NC_053159.1 coordinate 132,705,062, forward strand.
AAAAAATCCAGATGCATAAATCTGTGCAAACACCAACTTCCACATTCTTCTGCTACATAAATCCCGGCCAGCATGAAAGGTAACGCACATGCACGCACCGGTTGTCCCGCCCCAACTCCTCTCAGAATTATGCCTCTTTGAATATGCAGATCAATATAAATAGCCCTTAAGCTCAGCCTTCTGTGAAAAGACAATGACATGGGGGAAAACAAAAGAATTTCAAAGAAAACCAAGTGGATGCAAGGGAAAACTTACTATTTGTTGGGTTAAACAGTGGTATAAACAACAAAAGAAAGTTCATCGTGAAACTCGAAAGCTCAAGTTCACAAAGTCCACACAGTGCCCGAAATAAAAAAGAAGTTGTCAGATATCAAAGTTGCTGTGAAAAGGCAAGTCGTAGCCCACAGTCTGAGTGTCATATGAAAGCTTATTAGGGTACAGAGAAAAAAAATAGGCACACAGTGGGGAAAAAAGCATGAAATGTCAACTTTAAGCTAGAAATTTCCACTTTAATCACGTATTTTATTTTGTCATTAAAGTAGAACATTATAAACTTCATCTTAAAATCATTTAATTTACTAGTTTCTCAAATCCCATCGTAACTAAAGTAGCACGTTAAATGCTTTGTTTTATATTTGATCTTCTATGTGCTCTAAGTGTGTGAATCACTACGTGCTTCGGGGCTTTCTGTTCCTCTGACAGGACACAGAATCCATTAAATTCTTAATATTACAGCTCTCTGAATAATTAAAATATTGAGATGTATACGTGATATCATTTTCATGATGATAGGAGTTAAAGCATGTTATTAAACATGAAAACACGGTGGCACAGTCATTGTTCCTGCCTCATGCCAGATGCTTGCTTTGCCGTGCGCGACCTTCGATGAAATAATATATTGCAGCAGTAATGTCTCTTTCAAACATACTAACCTCCAATTCCTGTCCTTCCTTTTTTTTCTCCAAGTAACCAATCACCACACAATCAGCTCTGTAATAGATGTTAAGCCATCTGTAAGCTTAGAATCCCAATTCTTCAAAACTTTTAAGGAACATTGAAATATCTTCGTAGTACGTGTTTAATTTTTCTATCCATCTATCCTTCCAGTGTCGCGTCAGCCACAGCAAGAATTCAGTGCGAGGCAGGAATAATTTGTGAATGGAGCTTCAACTCCTCGCTAGCGCTGCAGCACCGTGTCCTCACATGTTTAATTATTAACAATATACTGTAGATTTAAGATTTAAAAAAAATAGATTTAAGATTTAAGTTAAAGTTTTATCTGTATAATATAATTAACATATTTTGCTGCATTCTATCTTAAAAATGATATCGTCATCATATGTAAATATGCGCTTTATAAAGTGGCTCAGGTTGTGCAATATTATAACTGTATTGCAAGTTTACAGTGAGGTAATTGTACTTATAAGTACAAACAGTTCTACAAGGAGCACTTGATGGACTGATTGAGTGCGTTTATAGCTCTTGGGATGAAACTGTTTCTGAACCGCGAGGAAAGGCTCTGAAGCGTTTGCCGTATGAGAGCAGTTCAATAAGCTGCATGGCTGAGGCAGCGTGTGCTTGATGCTGTATACCGATAATTCTCTTTCCAATCAGCTGCTGAGTTGTGATTCCCCATTCAGATACATTGATATAAATACTCCGAGTGCTGCAGTGAGAGTAATATGGAAAAAGATGATCTCCGCTGTGGCAACCCCTAATGGGAGCAGCTGAAAGGAGAAAAAGAAGGTGCAGTTAGAGCAACAACGCTAAAGCAGCTATTGTATTTAGAATACTTTGGCTATTCCCTGGACCATTATATTGTTACAGGTTAATTACAATCAGATGCCTTAAACTAATAAACAATATGCAGTTAGTTTCAGTGTATATGATAAAGCCACGTCAGGGATGTGCATCTACAAAAGAAAGGGTAACCACACAGGAACAGTAGCACTGCTTTGATGCTGGGTGCCGGCAGTTTGCAAAACCGAGCAGAGAACTTGTGTACACCAGGGATGGAGCAACCGTGAAAATATGTGTGACTTCATGCCAAGTTTAGGTTTTATACATCGCAATTTCAGCGTGGAAATGTTCGTACGCATGAACACATGAGGCCCCAGATCACTACCTTTGAAAGAGCTAAGCAAATAACAGATAACACAAACAAGAATCTCAATGATTCAAATCAGTGTCTGAAACAGCAAGCTTTGCCTCAGTATAACCAGGTAATTTAAAGCATTCATACTTCTTTATTCAACTGAGGCATTCTTCAAAAGTGTGTGCCGCAGTGATGTTGTCCTCTCCTTCATTGGGGCTCACTTCACTTTTGTAGTATAATAATTTGTTGCAGCTCGTTGTGACTGCACTGTTATCATTACCAAATTCATACACTTTTTCCTCATTTTGTGTAAGTTGTGTGTGTGTTTGAGGGGGAATTATAGTTTGTTATATCATTTCTGTGCTTCTTGAGTTTCTGTAAAAGCAGAATTTTCCCTTGGAACAAATAAATTCCATACATATGAACTATCAATCTAAAAAATAAGGACATTTTAGACTCAGAAAAATGCCCTTTGTAAAGAATTTTCAGATGCAGTGGTGCATAATTGATAAACGAGGCACTACTGTAAAATACTGTGAAATGCCCTGAGTATCGAAATATTTTTAGAACTGGAAAAATATAGCGTCAAGATGGCAAGGTGAAGTAGCTATCTTGGCAGCTTCAGAAAAAGGCTGAGACCAGCTTTTCATGGAAGGAGCCAATCCATCACAAGTGACTTGTAAGGCTTTGTTTAAAAATTTTAACCTGTTAGCAGGTTTATCTACACCACACTCTTCCTCAGAAAGGCAGACCATATCACAAAGGAATTTATTTGTACATAGTTGTAAATTTGGCTTTTTACAGAAGCTCATCAAATAGATAGATAGATAGATAGATAGATAGATAGATAGATAGATAGATAGATAGATAGATAGATAGATAGATAGATAGATAGATAGTTAGTGTGAACTTTGCCCGGACACAGACAGGCGGACATGTTGTTTAAAACCACCACACGTTTATTTACCACAATTATTTACAATAATTTGGTCACAAAGACCCCAGTTCATTGGTCACACAGACCCAGTCACGTGCACAAACCCCAAATCCAAACACAAAGTCCTGGCCACAATGCCTTTCTTCGGGCTGCCTCCACTCTCTCCTGCCTCGTCCTTCTTCCACCCGACTCTAGCTTCGAATGAATGGAGACGGCCCCTTTTATAGAGGACCTGGATGAGCCCCAGGTGCTCCTGGCAATCTTCTTCTGGCCATGCCCCAGTGTGGCGGAAGTGCCGGCTGTCCTCCCGGCTGCTCTCCGGGCGCCGTCATAAATCTTCCCCCCAGCACTTCCTGGTGTGGCGGAAGTGCTAGGGTAACAGGTCCCCAAGACACTGGGGTGCCTCCTGGCGGTGACCACGGGCCCATACAGGGAAAGGCTTCCATGCCCTTGACCCGTGGCCCCCAAAGCAACCCGGAAGGCAAACCCCACGTGATCCAGGCAGGGCTCTGACCCTCTTCCGGTCCCTCCTGGCGTCCCGGCCGGGTCATAGCCCCTGGCATCCCTGACAATAGATAGATAGATAGATAGATAGATAGATAGATAGATAGATAGATAGAGTGTATCTGAAAGATATTATTAGATAGCATCACTTTTCCACATTTTGTTATGTTACAGCCTTATTCCAAAATGAATTAAATTCATTTTTTTCCTCAGAATTCTACACACAACACCCCAAAATGAAACATGAAAAAAGTTTACTTGAGTTTTTTGCAAATTTATTAAAAATAAAAAAAACTGAGAAATCACATGTACATAAGTATTCACAGCCTTTGCTCAATACTTTGTCGATGCACCTTTGGCAGCAATTACATCCTCAAGTCTTTTGAATATGATGCCACAAGCTTGGCACACCTATCCTTGGCCAGTTTCGCCCATTCTTCTTTGCAGCACCTCTCAAGCTCCATCAGGTTGGATGGGAAGCGTCGGTGCACAGCCATTTTAAGATCACTCCAGAGATGTTCAATCGGTTTCAAGTCTGGGCTATGGCTGGGCCACTCAGGGACATTCACAGAGTTGTCCTGAAGCCACTCCTTTGATATCTTGGCTGTGTGCTTAGGGTCGTTGTCCTGCTGAAAGATGAACCGTCGCCCCAGGTTTCATCCAGGATGTCTCTGTACATTGCTGCAGTCATCTTTCCCTTTATCCAGACTAGTCTCCGAGTTTCTGCCACTGAAAAACATTCCCACAGCATGATGCTGCCACCACCATGCTTCACTGTAGGGATGGTATTGGCCTGGTTTCCTTCAAACGTGACGCCTGGCATTCACACCAAAGAGTTCAATCTTTGTCTTATCAGACCAGAGAATTTTGTTTCTCTTGGTCTGAGAGTCCTTCAGGTGCCTTTTGGCAAACTCCAGGCAGGCTGCCATGTGCCTTTTACTAAGGAGTGGCTTCTGTCTGGCCATTCTACCATACAGGCCTGATTGGTGGATTTCTGCAGAGATGGTTGTCCTTCTGGAAGGTTCTCCTCTCTCCACAGAAGACCTCTGGAGCTCTGACAGAGTGACCATCAGGTTCTTGGTCACCTCCCTGACTAAGGCCCTTCTCCCCCGATCGCTCAGTTTAGATGGCCGGCCAGCTCTAGGAAGAGTCCTGGTGGTTTTGAACTTCTTCCACTTAGGGACGATGGAGGCCACTGTGCTCATTGGGACCTTCAAAGCAGCAGAAATTTTTCTGTAACCTTCCCCAGATTTGTGCCTGTCTCGGAGGTCTACAGACAATTTCTTTGACTTCATGCTTGGTTTGTGCTCTGACATGAGCTGTCAACTGTGGGATCTTATATAGACAGGTGTGTGCCTTTCTAAATCATGTCCAATCAACTGACTTTACCACAGGTGGACTCCAATTAAGCTGCAGAAACATCTCAAGGATGATCGGGGAAACAGGATGCACCTGAGCTCAATTTTGAGCTTCATGGCAAAGGCTGTGAATACTTATGTACATGTAATTTCTCAATTTCTTTATTTTTAATAAATTTGCAAAAATCTCAAGTAAACTTTTTTCAAGTTGTCATTATGGGGTGTTGTGTGTAGAATTCTGAGGAAAAAAATTAATTTAATCCATTTTGGAATAAGGCTGTAATATAACAAAATGTGGAAAAAGTGATGCGCTTTGAATACTTTCCGGATGCACTGTGGATAGATAGATAGATAGATAGATAGATAGATAGATAGATAGATAGATAGATAGATAGATAGATAGATAGATAGATAGATAGATAGTTAGTGTGAACTTTGCCCGGACACAGACAGGCGGACATGTTGTTTAAAACCACCACACGTTTATTTACCACAATTATTTACAATAATTTGGTCACAAAGACCCCAGTTCATTGGTCACACAGACCCAGTCACGTGCACAAACCCCAAATCCAAACACAAAGTCCTGGCCACAATGCCTTTCTTCGGGCTGCCTCCACTCTCTCCTGCCTCGTCCTTCTTCCACCCGACTCTAGCTTCGAATGAATGGAGACGGCCCCTTTATAGAGGACCTGGATGAGCCCCAGGTGCTCCTGGCAATCTTCTTCTGGCCATGCCCCAGTGTGGCGGAAGTGCCGGCTGTCCTCCCGGCTGCTCTCCGGGCGCCGTCATAAATCTTCCCCCCAGCACTTCCTGGTGTGGCGGAAGTGCTGGGGTAACAGGTCCCCAAGACACTGGGGTGCCTCCTGGCGGTGACCACGGGCCCATACAGGGAAAGGCTTCCATGCCCTTGACCCGTGGCCCCCAAAGCAACCCGGAAGGCAAACCCCACGTGATCCAGGCAGGGCTCTGACCCTCTTCCGTCCCTCCTGGCGTCCCGGCCGGGTCATGGCCCCTGGCATCCCTGACAATAGATAGATAGATAGATAGATAGATAGATAGATAGATAGATAGATAGATAGATAGATAGAGTGTATCTGGAAAGTATTCACAGCGCATCACTTTTTCCACATTTTGTTATGTTACAGCCTTATTCCAAAATGAATTAAATTCATTTTTTTCCTCAGAATTCTACACACAACACCCCAAAATGAAACATGAAAAAAGTTTACTTGAGTTTTTTGCAAATTTATTAAAAATAAAAAAAACTGAGAAATCACATGTACATAAGTATTCACAGCCTTTGCTCAATACTTTGTCGATGCACCTTTGGCAGCAATTACATCCTCAAGTCTTTTTGAATATGATGCCACAAGCTTGGCACACCTATCCTTGGCCAGTTTCGCCCATTCTTCTTTGCAGCACCTCTCAAGCTCCATCAGGTTGGATGGGAAGCGTCGGTGCACAGCCATTTTAAGATCACTCCAGAGATGTTCAATCGGTTTCAAGTCTGGGCTATGGCTGGGCCACTCAGGGACATTCACAGAGTTGTCCTGAAGCCACTCCTTTGATATCTTGGCTGTGTGCTTAGGGTCGTTGTCCTGCTGAAAGATGAACCGTCGCCCCAGGTTTCATCCAGGATGTCTCTGTACATTGCTGCAGTCATCTTTCCCTTTATCCAGACTAGTCTCCGAGTTTCTGCCACTGAAAAACATTCCCACAGCATGATGCTGCCACCACCATGCTTCACTGTAGGGATGGTATTGGCCTGGTTTCCTTCAAACGTGACGCCTGGCATTCACACCAAAGAGTTCAATCTTTGTCTTATCAGACCAGAGAATTTTGTTTCTCTTGGTCTGAGAGTCCTTCAGGTGCCTTTGGCAAACTCCAGGCAGGCTGCCATGTGCCTTTTACTAAGGAGTGGCTTCTGTCTGGCCATTCTACCATACAGGCCTGATTGGTGGATTTCTGCAGAGATGGTTGTCCTTCTGGAAGGTTCTCCTCTCTCCACAGAAGACCTCTGGAGCTCTGACAGAGTGACCATCAGGTTCTTGGTCACCTCCCTGACTAAGGCCCTTCTCCCCCGATCGCTCAGTTTAGATGGCCGGCCAGCTCTAGGAAGAGTCCTGGTGGTTTTGAACTTCTTCCACTTAGGGACGATGGAGGCCACTGTGCTCATTGGGACCTTCAAAGCAGCAGAAATTTTTCTGTAACCTTCCCCAGATTTGTGCCTGTCTCGGAGGTCTACAGACAATTTCTTTGACTTCATGCTTGGTTTGTGCTCTGACATGAGCTGTCAACTGTGGGACCTTATATAGACAGGTGTGTGCCTTTCTAAATCATGTCCAATCAACTGACTTTACCACAGGTGGACTCCAATTAAGCTGCAGAAACATCTCAAGGATGATCGGGGAAACAGGATGCACCTGAGCTCAATTTTGAGCTTCATGGCAAAGGCTGTGAATACTTATGTACATGTAATTTCTCAATTTCTTTATTTTTAATAAATTTGCAAAAATCTCAAGTAAACTTTTTTCAAGTTGTCATTATGGGGTGTTGTGTGTAGAATTCTGAGGAAAAAAATTAATTTAATCCATTTTGGAATAAGGCTGTAATATAACAAAATGTGGAAAAAGTGATGCGCTTTGAATACTTTCCGGATGCACTGTGGATAGATAGATAGATAGATAGATAGATAGATAGATAGATAGATAGATAGATAGATAGATAGATAGATAGATAGATGATGCACACACACTATGGTCTGAACACACATCAGAATAATAAAAAAGGAAGAAAATTAAAAAGAGAAAAAAAAACTTCTGACTTGACTGTCACAATCACAGTGAGACATTATGCAGGACTATTGCCATTACTATAAAGAAGCTCCAGTAACATTTTTGGCAAATGTCTGCTGAATAATCATTGGCTGAGAAAGAATGTGAGACAGGATGTGGAGCATTGTTCATAATGGAATTCAGTTTTGTTTTAGTCGTCTCCTTTGCTACTACATCCAGGGGGCTCTCATATTTGGTAAGATGATTTGGTGGGTCTCTCTTGAAGTGATGTTACCAGTCCAGCACATAACAACTTAGAAAATCACACTGGTTATCACAGAATTGTAGAATAGATGAGGGATGTCATTAACCACATTAATGGAAAGCAGAATCCTAAGAAAAAACAGACTACTCTACTCTTTCTTATATAGTTCCCCTGCGTCATGAAACCAGTCCAACCTGTCATTGATGTGGACCTCCAAGTACTTATAAGAGTGGACCACCTCTACATAAACATCCCAATAGTGACCAGACATGGAAGCTATTCAGTATAAAGTCATTAAGCAATTCCTTGGTTTTGATGATGCTGAGTTGCAGATAATTCTTTCTGCACCAAAAAAAAAGTTTTGCACCTGACTCCTATATTCTGTCTCATCCTTCTTAATTTTTACACCCCATAAGTGCAGAATCATCTGAGAATTTTTTTTAAATTACATGACCTGGTGTTATATTACCTGGTGAGTTAAAACAGGAAAATTAAGTGTTTAAAATTGTGTTCAAAATACATAGTCACATTATGGAAGTTATTTACAATTTCATATGCTATTAACTCGGATATACCATTGATGGTGCTGTTTGCTGTGGCTTTGCTATCATTGCGGTGCAGTCGTTTTAAGTAGCCGTGTTAAATATAACAGTGCAGCACAGATACAATTAATCAGGAAGAAATGCAATGTTCGTTTTTCGAACTATACGCTATCCTTCTTCTCTCTCCCTCCCACTCCTAGCCAGGGACTCTGTGACAACCGGTTCCCTTTATTCCATCATTTATGTCTTCATGGACATCCGGAGGAAGAATGAGCCTGTACAATTCTCCTGTATTTGGAAGGGGCGTTACTATATCGTAATTAAATAGTTTAGGCTGTAAATAATATTACATTCTACTGTATTGTAAACATTATAAGCGTAGTAAGACGACATGTACTTCGTATGAAATAAAGAAATGGATGGGTTTCTGGCACTATAAATAAATAAAATCGTAAATAAATATTGTTCACTGAATAGTTTGTCCCTTCGAAGACACCGTAGTTTTGTTTTGTGTGACGTAAAATAACCGTGTGGTGAGTTACCATAGCGCTCGAAGAAATAGCCGGAAGTATGAAAGACTTGACAGTTTCATTTATAAATGCATGCTTAAAGAATTATTTGCAATGTTTCTGCGGTCGAGAGACTAGATTTTACCTTTATTAAACACGCTAAACATCTGGATCGTAGCGTTTGAAGTGTGGCAAAATACACAGACTTCAGTGTGTCAGTTGAAGGGACGCAAACGACTGAATAGTCATGCGTGAAGTTTTAAAAGGACAAAACGGGAGCGCGGCATTTTAGAAGCGAAGACCCGGTCATTCCCTTGTCTATGGTAATTCTACATATATTACACGAATACATTATTTTCAGGTTTAAATCATGATGATTTTTACAAATGTTGTTTTTTATGTCTAAATGTGTAAGGATAATTTGTAATGTATGTGTCAGTTACTGTTGTGTACTTCACTAAAATATTCGTGGCATTCAGAATGCAATCGGATTCGACGAGCATAAAAGTTTCTTTAATTTTATTGTTTGATTGGAGGTAGGCTACTCAGGTCTAATTCCTGGTTTTAAGTGATCAGTTGGTTTACTTGTATTTCTTTTTAAATTAATGATTAAGAAGTGGTATGAAATGTAGTACAGTATTAGATTTAATTAATGTTGGGACGCTGAACTATAAGCGTTTATCCACTGTTTTGTGAACAGGTCGTAGGAAGCTGCTGCATGTTTCAGCCGCACTGGGTGCAAGGTGGGAGTCAACCCTAGGAGGGATACTAGTCCACCCCATGGCACAGTCGCGCACATAACCACTGTACCATATACGGGCACAGACCATAGTGTTAGGGAGAATAGTGCAAAGCAAATCTTAAATAAGTTTCTGTTTGCCTACCTATACAGCAGTGAGTTGGTCTGACTGAAGTACACTTTTCCATAGAAAGGTATAGTCAAGTTTGTACAGCTTAAGGACACAGCCCAAAGCAGTGCTCTGTTTTCTGTAAACACAATTATTGAACGCATTTATTTTAGTTTTATAAATTTCAGTTACGTTTGCTGGAATTAAAAGTCATTCACGTGTTTTAGAGGAAGAAAACTGCTTCAGTCCAAGAATGGCTGCGCATGGAAGAGAAAAATAAAGAATCAATCCTTACTTTACATTGTACCATTCAAAGAATATGCGTTTTTTAAAATCCAGTTTGGCATCCTGTTCAAAATAATAATAATAAATGTTTAATGCTTGGAAGATTGCAATAAAAGACACTGGAAAGTCTTACACAAGCAAACGTGCATTATGTTGGTGCAAGACTGACCAAATCAGTTTATGTTACAGTGCAGTTATAGTTGGTACTGTGTGTTGAGTATTTTGAAATGTATAGACAAGAGTAATTCAAATGTGAAGTACTGATTGAGATTCATGGATAGACTCAGTGAGATAATAAAATTCACCAAGCTGAATAATTAATCACTAAGAGATAAATAGGGAATTTGAAAAAAATGATAAGGTGGACGATGTCAGAGGCAAGCAGGAATGACAAGTAGCCTAGGACATTGGCATTAGATAGATAGATAGATAGATAGATATTACCAGGTTTGTCAATAGGAAATCATTTGATTTGAGAATTAGTGTTTTCAAGACTTAAGGTGATCTGTTTAAAGCCATTGTAGTAAGCTCTTTAATGTGGTTGTGTATCCCTTCCAATTTTTTCCATGTCAGAATTCTACCATTTGCATATTGAAATTGCTGTAATTTGTTTTACATTGTGCTGTAAGACTTCTAAAAGTGAATTGCAGAAATGCAATTGTCAGGTGATGAAGGTGTGACATGCTTGTTTCTGCAATATTTGAGGAGTAAGAGAGTTGGAATTTAGTAACTTTTCACAGATGGAAAAATATTCTGACATCTGCAGATGTTTGAATAGGAGGGCTGCGCTTCAGGGCTGGATAATGGAGAAAGTGTACCTAAAACTGCTTTACATCCAGCTGAATTGAGCAAAAGCCATCTGCATTAAAATATTCATATGTTATCCGGTTACTAAATTGCAGGCTAATTTTGCCAAATAGGCTGTGATGTGCATGGCAATGAATGAGCACCTTGTCTCCAAGTTGTTGTTTTATTTTATTTACTCCTCTGTCTAATTATTGGAACTGAAACCTGCACTTTGAAAGTTAGGTAGACTGAGAGGCAAATTTCACATCAGAAACAGGATAGTTTAAAAAAACAACCAATAGAGTTAAGAAATAGAATTATGGTGTCTAAATAACACATGCAAAAAATCATGGCTAACAATTATAATGAAACTTAGATAATTGTAACCTATGCATCTGTGTTTTATTAAAATAATTTCTTAATTGATGGTTAATTCTCCCCATTTACATACCTTTTTTTGCTGTCTGTCTGTAGTACCATAACTTTCCCAGGCCTTTCTCCATATGCTGTCTTACAAGAAAAAGGACTGATTGCTCTATAATATAGGATGTTGCATTTTAAATATTTTTAAATCATTATCTTACAATAATCCATAAATGTCACAAAATGTTGCAAATAGCCATTGCTCTGAAGGACATAGACTATTTACAAATGAGTACACTTAAAATAATTGGTTGTTGGGGAAAAATAAAAGGTTAGAATCCTAAAATGCACAGTTTATTAAAATGTATAGGATAACGGACAGGAAGAACTGATTATTACTTACCAATTTCTCAACCAGAAATGCACATTTTTCAATTTGTTTTTTGTTTCCTTTACTAAATATCGCATGCTGTGGAATTGTCTCTTCTACACAATCTGAGCCATAAAACAACAAGCAGATGTCTTCCATGATGTATCAGTTTTGTGTTTTTTTTTTTGTATTGTGTAAGTCTGGATTTTGTGTTTTAGTTAAATGTTTTTATACCAACATGTAGTTAGTTTAAATGTGTTGAGCACCTTGACCTACATATTTTACTGATAAAATCTACACTTTATGTAGAAAATGTCATGTACAGGCCACTTCAGAATATTTTACTGATAAAATCTACACTTTATGTAGAAATTGTCATGTAGAGACCACTTCAGATTTTTTTAGATGAATATAAATGTGACTTGTATGTTTTCAGAATTTACATAAATGTTTATGTCTCACTTTTAGCATAACCATGAGGTCACATCTTGAAGCTCACATGCTGGTTTGTTTAAAGACAAAAACTAATTAGCACTCAGTGCCATGTTACCTCCACAAGAAAACATTTGAAATGGAATGGGACATTCTGAAGGGTTCAATGACTTTCAACTTGAAAATGATGTAGGATTCCTCTTTTGAACAGTTTTGTGTCAAATATCTGCACTGCTACAACTTTGCTGCTCAACTGTAAATGTTGTTATTGTTAAAGTGTATATTTCTTGGTAGCAACAACTGTTCAGCCTGAAGTGGAAACCCTCACAAATTTACAGTAAAACAGATTACAGAGATGTAAAAAGTGAAAGATCCACTTTCCCACAAACCAAACTAGGTATTTTTCTTTTGGGTTGCCTATTTTAAAGATTGTGACTTTTTGTTCTGCCTTGGGGTTGGGAGCAGACAGGTGAAAGGAGGCAACTGGGAAGAGAGGTCAATAGGCAGGAAAGAATCAAAACCAGGAAGATAAGAGATTTGTCGGCTAAACCAAAGGGAATGGTAAGTCTATAATATGAAAGAGAAAAGAAAGCACTGTCAAAACAAACAAATACAATTGAGAGCTTTTTCCTCAATGGTTTTTAAATGTATCCACATTTAAAAAGATTTACCCAGTTGCAATTCATATCATAGCAGAATTGACATGGGGACCTGACCCTGGCAACTGCCTACAACAACAACATTTATTTATATAGCATATTTTCATACAAACAGTAGCTCAAAGTGCTTTACATAATAAAGAATAGAAAAATAAAAGACACAATAAGAAAACAAAATAAGTCAACATTAATTAACATAGAATAAGAGTAAGGTCCAATGACCAGGGGGGACAGAAAAAACAAAAAAAAACTCCAGACGGCTGGAGAAAAAAATAAAATCTGTAGGGATTCCAGACAATTAGACTGCCCAGTCCCCTGTGGGCATTCTACCTAACATAAATGAAACAGTCCTCTTTGGATTTAGAGTTCTCACCTAGCAACCAGTTACCAAAATGGCTCAAATAAAAACAATATATCTTTAAATACCTGCACATAAATAAATAATAATTTTACAAGGCGTCACAAACAATTAAATGACTTAAGCAAAATGCTTCCTAAGAATAAATAACATTATTACAGGGTAAATCTTGTTTAAGCAAAAATTTATCATTCCCAGAAAAAAATGAGTGTGGTTCATGACATAAACCAGCCAGATTGACCACCTTTAGTTTTTATCTGAGGCTTGTTTGTGAAGCTCTGTTCCCTATTCAATATCAGGGAAGTACAGACAGATGGAGTTCAGCACAATCTCTCCCTCTCTATGAATACAATGGTAATGTCTGTCCATCTGTCACTTGATTTCTTGCAAACTAATGAGTCTAGAACCCCAATGTTGGTCTTATTTGAAATTTTATCACCTGATATTTTATGGCGGGAACTACAGGGGGATAACACTGCTCTTGGTGCTGGGTAAGGTCCTTGCTAGGGTCGTCCTCAATAAGGATCCGTGATCACTTGCTCACCTACCAGCGAATGGAACAGTCTGGTTTTATGCCTATGAAGTCTACCATCAACCTCATCCTGGCACTGAGGGCTCTCTTGGAATGCCAATGCGAATATCGGCAGAGTTTCTTTGCAGCCTTTGTCAATTTTTGTAAAGCCTTCGACTCAGTTGATCAAGCTGCCCTGTGGGACATCCTGAGACTTTGTGGGATCCACTCAAGGTTGCTGGATATCCTGGCCAGCCTGTGCACTGGTACTGTGAGTGCTGTGCAGACTGGAGGCAGAACCTCTGCATTTTTTTCACAGTTGATTCTGGGGTCCTTTAGGGCTATGTTCTTGCTCTTACTCTGTTCAGTGCTTGCATGGACTGGGTGTTGGGCAGGGTTGTAGGGTCCAGTGGCTGTGGGGCATCTGTTGGTGAAGAAAGATTCACTGATTTTGACTTTGCTGACAATGCTATAATTTCCGTGGAGTCAATGGAGGCTCTGATTGGGGCTCTTGAGAAACTGAGTGAGGACTCTGAGTGACTGGGCTTGCGAGTGTCCTTGATAAAAACCAAGATCCAGGCCTTTAATGATCTCTTGGGCACAGCCATCAGCAGTGTGTCTGTCTGCGAAGAGAATGTCATCCTTGTCAAGTGGTTTACTTACCTTGGCCATCGACATTCATGTCTCTGATGACTTTTTCTATGAAGTCAGTAGATGGATTGGGACAGCATGGCAGTCATGGGGTTGCTGGAAAGGGGTGTGTGGCTTTCCTGGTATCTATGCAAAATGACAAAAGTCCAAGTCTATAGAGTCAGGGTGCTTTCTGTCTTGCTATATGGTTGTGAGACATGGATGCTATCCAGTGACCTGAGATGAAGACTGGACTCCTTTGGTACTGTGTCTCATCGGAGCATCCTTGGGTACCGTTGGTTTGATTTTCAGTCAAATAAGCGGTGGCTGATGGAGTCCTGAATGAAGCACATCACCTGCATTGTGAGGGAGTGTGAATTACGGCACTACGGCCATGTGGCGTGATTCCCTGATGGTGATCCAGCTCACAGGTTCCTCGTTAAGGACCTGAGTGGCTAGACCAGGCCATAGCTGATACACAGTTGCTGGTTGAAATAATGGATTTTATTCTTCCAAATACCTTTCAAACAATACAGAATTTAAATGGACGGTGAATCCTTCCTTTTCTGTCTTCTTCTCACAACTCCTATTCCAAGTGTTGTACTCTGCCTCCTGACTCTGACTTTTCGAGGCAAGGCAGAGCAGTTTTTAAACGAGATCCCGGGAGTACTTCTGGTGTCTACCCATAGTCTGACAGAAGGCAGGGATGACTCCTTCCGGCAGCTCACCCTAGCAGTAGGCATGGTATACCACAAGGCTGTAGCATGGGGCTACATTTCCCAGTATACCTGTGGGTTGAAAAGCAGGGGCAGTGACACAAGAATACTGGCCTCCAGTGTATTGGGAGAATATAGGCACCGGAAAGGCCAACTCCTTCAATCTCTTCATCCTTCTGGCCTCCCATCCTGGCAAAGGATCAGTTGTTGACCTGATCCGGATGCCAGCCAATCAATGGCAACAGTTACACAAGGTTTTGGGATAGGCTTTGAGACCAAGAACTAGACAAAACAGGTACAGAAATTGGGTTCTATTCCTCTCTTATCCACAATTTATTTTTGTTTTATTTCCAAAAATCATTTGCCAGGTTTGGTTGTTTTTATTTTGTTTGCCCTGAGGTATAGGATTGTTTTTGTTATGCAGCTAAAAACAAATCTTTTTCAAAAGGGGATTCCATTAAAACTTCATTGCATTTGGTAAGGTATAGGTCTGTGATATTGACACACTGTCTGTTTAACAGGCCTTTTCACTTGTGATCAGTTTGACTGTGTTTCTGTATGATCTACAGCTTATCTTAATAAAGTATATTGTATTTTTTGTAAACATTTAGCTGTTATCTCATCTTTTTTCATAGGAAAAAGGAAATGAAACCTCAAAAATGGCCTTTGCAAGTAACTTTTGCTAAAATGAATCAGATGGGTGGTACCTGGAAGGCTGATGCTCAGACCAGAAATCAGTTTCTCCAAAACCAGGTAGACTTTTTAGATATTTACAGGTATTTTAATGCCACTTTCTAAACATCATTCTTTTTTGTAGTACAAATTTGTCCTTATTCTGTTCTTATTTTTGTATGTGAGCAGCTCCAGTTTAACAGGGATGTTCCTGCCATGCCTGCAAACCTAGCAACTCGATTTTGTAACCCTGCACCAATTATAATTGAGAAACTGGCACCCTTCAAACCCTGTAATGATCCAAGCAGCCCCCAGGTGGCATATAGTCCAGGCACTTCAGAGAGTTCAATGCAGTTTTCTGTGATCTCAGAAGAACGTCTTCAGTGGGCGGTTAAAAAAGCACAGAGAGACCTGCGACGCCAAAAGCAGATGTCCATGCTGGCAGACAGTTTGCAAGAACCAGCTACAGTGAATGCAGAAGATGAGGAACCATGTGAAAAAATGAGTCATGGGGTATGTCTACTTAATCTAATAACTAAATCCTTTCATATGTCAGATTGTGTAGCTTAATGATTAAATGATTTGAAAAAAAGTTCCTGTTAAATATTTTTAAATCCTAGAGAAGGATAGTTTACCTATTAGCATTTTTTGTCATAGACATATGCAGTCATGCATATGTATAATTTTACATATATAATGCATATAACCTGTGTGTGTGTGTGTGTGTGTGTGTGTGTGTGTGTGTGTGTGTGTGTGTGTGTGTGTGTGTGTGTGTGTGTGTGTGTGTGTGTGTGTGTGTGTGTGTGTGTGTGTGTGTATGTGTATATATATACACACTATATTTAAATACAAAAATAAATTGCCTGTGTCCTCTGCAGTTAAAGCAAAAGACAAAAAAGCCAAACAACACCAGTGCCAGGGCAGAGGTCATGCCATCAGGAGCCAGTGTTCTTGTCTACATCCCTGAAAAGCTTATTCATCCTACCAGTGCTAAAATGCCGGTTTCACCACCAACAAAAGACTTTGGGCCAGTACAAAGACAAGGAAGTCCTTTCAAAAACCAAGAAGGGAAGCTCCTTGTTGAGATGTGTCGATTGCAGAAAGAACTCAATGCGTGCAAAAAGGGTTTTGAGGAAATTGCTAATCGTGGTAAGCATATGAATATGGAGGTTATATTCAGACCTTGATCATGAAGAACAGAACTTTTCATAATTTAGATTTTTTTGTAGGGAAATATTTGTAAACATTTTTCAGTTCAGTTCATTTTTACAAGATTTTTATGTTTTCAATTGATGCTATACTGGAATTATTTATTTAAAAAATGGGCACTCAATCCCTAAATGTAAAAATATGATTATTCTAATATGCAGTATTTAGTGGGCCTAATTATTCAGGTCAATGTGCATGATCAGGATACATTGTGGTTGTTTACAGTAAAAAAGTAACTTATTTACAGTAGAGCACAGACAGTTTAAGTGACTTGTACAGTAACAGAACTTAAAACCTTGGTTAAAAGCTTTATCCACTACAACACACTACCTGCCTAATAACATTTTAATCCTGTCTCTACTAACAGTTCTTCACATGATTTAATATTACTGCAAAAGTTGGTTTTTTTTTTTAATTGTTTAATCACTTGTCTTGTTGATACTTTACAGGAGAGCCTATTGAGCCTCTGGACCCTGAGGAAGTGCGTCGTGCTCACGTTCGGAGGCAGGAGCAAGCAGCCCGCTCAGCAAGGATAATTTATGCACTGCAGCAGCGGGTTAGTTTACTTTTAATAGTATATCAAATCAGTGGGTACTCTTTTACATAATTTATGAGTGGATCCTCCTGTACTTTGACATTTTTATATATCCACTAAAAATGCATGAAGACAGAGGTTATGCAATCTCTATTCCCTTTTGATGCTTAAAAATAATATAGTATATATTTTTGGTACTTTTTTTTTTAGGTTAAAGAAATTTTGGAGGAAGTAGACCGGTTCAGTCCCCACAAAGACAAGAATGCGATAAAGGTACGTGTTTGCACCTCAAGTTAAGTATCAAACTAAATATTAATTGTTGTTTTATCAGAGCTACCCAGGTAATGAATTTAAGGAGCCGAGTTTGGTAATGGTGATAGATAGTGGAGCTTTTTCTGGTAATGTTAATTATCCCAGGGTGATATATAAATAAATATTAAATAGCTGCATTTGTCTTGACTTTCCCAACTAATTTCATCAAATGAATCATGCTTTCACTTGCTGTATTCAGACTTTCTTGGGTTCTATCCTGATTTGGTCCATGCATAAAAATGTTTCCAGATTGAGAGTGTCCATATAAACAAATTTTATAGTGTTGGCAATATATTTCTTAGTGCTTATATCGTAACACAAGTATGAGTAAGAGACATTGCAATACTGCTTATATTAGTTTTTTTTCAAGTAATGAGGGTATTTTCAACATATCTAAATGAAAAAATAAATGGTCTAGTACCTCCTTATCCTAATATTTTTCACTTTATTTAATGTGTTTTAATATGCACCTACAGATCAATACTGTTAAAAATAATCCTGTTTCTCCATCCTTTCCTTTAGTCTAGGGCAATGGACAGGCTGATTGTAGCTCATCGGGGAACAGTGCGTGCCCTGCAGGTCTTTGTCAGCCAGCTCTCTGACCAGATGGAGACCCGCGTGCCCTCATATTACAGAGAACTTGCCAAACTAGTTCGGCAGCTTGCCCTCTGTTCTGCAAAACTGGTTGCAGGAGCAGGAGTAGGCAGAGCTGTTTCTGAGAGCACAATTAATATCCTTGAGCAACTTGAGGTAAGTCTGATTGGAAATAGTGACTACATTTTTATTTTTCCATGCAAATATTGTAGAGTTGTTTGTGTATCTGTATGCGTCTGCAGTGCACTTGACCATCTGTCTACCTTTGGACTGAAATTTTGTTCTCTGTAATTACCCAAATGCCTGAATTTTAAATAGCACACACATTTATGGTGCTATGCAAGAGACAGCATCAATGTGCATATGAAAAAGGAAGAATGGTAAAGGTTTTTTCTCATGAAAACCTTTCTCTAAAAAGAAAAGAATGTTAGAGAAACAATGTTTCAGCTGTGTAGCTTTTATCAGGTATGTGACTGAAAAGGAAAGTGGTTTACATACATTAGAGGAGAAGGAAGGAACAAAGCTGGAGATTATATGAAAGAAGAGGTGCAAAAAACAGGAATTATTGAAGACTAAGAAGAGCAAAGTTAAACAGTAATTTATTCTTAAGAGAAGTGTGTGAAGTAAGTCTGAGAATGAACTTTGCATCTTCTATGTTTTTCAGATGTTATTTAAACCAAACCAAAGAACACAAACAAAAAAAAGTGTAGCTGATTTCAAATTCAAAATGTTCTACAGTAGGTTTTGTAAGGTCTTTGATTTTAACAACTTAAATATGAACACCTATGTAGATGGCTGAATATGTTTTGTGAGAAATGCAACCAATAACATCTGTTGATTGGCAGAAGGCCTCTTTTTTATTATTAAATTTCACAGTGGAACCAGATGTAATTGTGATGTTGGTGACATATTTGCAAGTGGCATAGCTACTCCTGTAATAAGGGAAAGTACCCTAAGGGTAAAAGCGACTCTTTTATGGAGTAGGGTGCATACAAGTATTTAAATGTAAGTAGTTAATGGGGTCATCAATAAGGTAACTGTGTTAGTCAAATGGCTTTTAAAAAACTGAAGTGTTGTAGAAAAATGAACTATGAACCTGTGAGATGGATAGTGACTAATAAAGTGGTTAATGAATTCCTGAAGCTGGGTTCTGGGCCAGAGGCAGCACCAACACAGTTGTCAGTATATATTTTGTGTAAGACAGGTAAACCTTAGAGGGAAAAAAAGGAAATGCTCTTCCATCCAGCTAACACAGATTCTGGCTTCATCCTAGCAGCCATTGCAACTTGCCTGCCTTTGAGAAAAAAAGAGAAAACATTAAGTTTAAGAATCAGTGTTGCCAGTCAGATGAGGGTGAGTGTGAAGGGTCCTGTGTTGAATGTCTTTTGAAGAAAAGTCTAAGGGTAATGAGGCATCCATCGTGAGAAATGACTATGTAAAAAGAAGTGCTATTCATGTTAAAGATGAAGCAGTCAGTCAGTGCCTTGTAACTGAAAGTGGTCGTGAGAGGATGGTTATTGTCTTTTAAACATGAAGGAAGACTTTCAACCAGTGTTCTCATTATCATTATCCACAATATAAGTGGTGGGACAGCAATATGTGGAAACAGTAGGGAATCTAGGATTGTCTATTTTGTGGGTTTTGGGAAGAAGAAAAGGCATCTCTAAATTTTTCAACAATGCAACAGTATTGTGTGGAAAGTTATGATAGTGTCAAACAGTTGTCGGTGGATTTACTGATTTCAGAAATCTATGAAAGTGATTTGAACACTTTTAAATTTCTGGTTATGGATGTAAGGGTGTCAGGATGTGAGGATTTAGACATGATAACTTAAAAAATGAATTACTCCATCTGAATCAAACTTGACACAACTAATCCCACAAAAAAAAAACTAGAATTTATTTACTTTGAACAAGTTCACTCCAGTAGGTTACGGGGTATGGATTGTGGGGGTGGTCAAATTGTAAATGCATATGTTAGTCTGCTGGGTTACCAGGTTTGCGCGCTTTCTGGTAACCTAGCTTTATATATGGGTGGAGGATTATGTGCAACATTTTACAGCAATTTGTAAAGTTTTGTTGTACATAAATGCATAGCATTCTTCTACCTCAATATAAACACAGTTGACATCTTGGAATATTTTGACAAATACAGTGCATCCGGAAAGTATTCACAGCACATCACTTTTTCCACATTTTGTTATGTTACAGCCTTATTCCAAAATGGAGTAAATTCATTTTTTTCCTCCGAATTCAACACACAACACCCCATAATGACAACGTGAAAAAGGTTTACTTGAGGTTTTTGCAAATTTATTAAAAATAAAAAAACTGAGAAATCACATGTACATAAGTATTCACAGCCTTTGCTCAATACTTTGTCGAAGCACCTTTGGCAGCAATTACAGCCTCAAGTCTTTTTGAATATGATGCCACAAGTTTGGCACACCTATCCTTGGCCAGTTTTGCCCACTCCTCTTTGCAGCACCTCTCAAGCTCCATCAGTTTGGATGGGAAGCGTCGATGCACAGCCATTTTAAGATCTCTCCAGAGATGTTCAATTGGATTCAAGTCTGGGCTCTGGCTGGGCCACTCAACGACATTCAGAGAGTTGTCCTGAAGCCACTCCTTTGATATCTTGGCAGTGTGCTTAGGGTCGGTGTCCTGCTGAAAGATGAACCATCGCCCTAGTCTGAGGTCAAGAGCGCTCTGGAGCAGGTTTTCATCCAGGATGTCTCTGTACATTGCTGCAGTCATCTTTCCCTTTATCCTGACTAGTCTCCCAGTTCCTGCCACTGAAAAACATCCCCACAGCATGATGCTGCCACCACCATGTTTCACTGTAGGGATGGTATTGGCATGGTGATGAGCGGTGCCTGGTTTCCTCCAAACGTGACGCCTGGCATTCACACCAAAGAGTTCAATCTTTGTTTCATCAGACCAGAGAATTTTGTTTCTCATGGTCTGAGAGTCCTTCAGGTGCCTTTTGGCAAACTCCAGGCAGGCTGCCATGTGCCTTTTACTAAGGAGTGGCTTCCGTCTGGCCACTCTACCATACAGGCCTGATTGGTGGATTGCTGCAGAGATGGCTGTCCTTCTGGAAGGTTCTGCTCTCTCCACAGAGTACCTCTGGAGCTCTGACAGGATGACTATCAGGTTCTTTGTCACCTCCCTGACTAAGACCCTTCTCCCCCGATCACTCAGTGTAGGTGGCCAGCCAGCTCTAGTAAGAGTCCTGGTGGTTTCGAACTTTTTCCACTTACGGATGATGGAGGCTACTGTGCTCATTGGGACCATCAAAGCAGCAGAAATTTTTCTGTAACCTTCCCCACATTTGTGCCTCGAGACAATCCTGTCTCGGAGGTCTACAGACAATTCCTTTGACTTCATGCTTGGTTTGTGCTCTGACATGAACTGTCAACTGTGGGACCTTATATAGACAGGTGTGTGCCTTTCCAAATCATGTCCAATCAACTGACTTTACCACAGGTGGACTCCAATTAAGCTGCAGAAACATCTCAAGGATGATCAGGGGAAACAGGATGCACCTGAGCTCAATTTTGAGCTTCATGGCAAAGGCTGTGAATACTTATGTACATGTGCTTTCTCAATTTTTTTATTTTTAATAAATTTGCAAAAATCTCAAACTTTTTTCACGTTGTCATTATGGGGTGATGTGTGTAGAATTCTGAGGAAAAAATGAATTTGATCCATTTTGGAATAAGGCTGTAACATAACAAAATGTGGAAAAAGTGATGCGCTGTGAATACTTTCCAGATGCACTGTGGATAATGTTTGAATGATTGTCATGTTGATATGTGGTCTTTTTCCAATGCACACAAAGAATTTTAACAAAAATGAGCTGCATTAATATTCTATTCTCAGATTTTATTTTCAGGCCTAATTTAGGCCCCACCAATTATCTTCATTTTCAAAAACAACATCATTATGTCCTTTACAATGTCATTCACCTTTGGTTGACCAGAGCCAGAGGTCTACGTAAACAGTTGCACTGAAATTTATCATGCTTGGAACATTTTGAGGGCACCCATGTTATTAAAATTTTGGTTTAGGCCTGAAAAAGCGTCTTTACACTCTGCAGTTTTTGAGTTAATTTAAGGAGCATTTTCACATCCCTTCAGTATACCTGTTAGGAGTCCATAGTACATATTAATTAATTTTGGTCAACTTATTTTTTTATAAGATTCTTCTCTGTGATCGCATAAGGCAAGATCTGTTTGTAATGGAGTATTAGTGCACTGATTTTGAAAGGTTAATGTCTACTTCCTAAGGCTGAACTCTCAGAAATGTGTGACAGGGCTATTGTTGGAGCATTCCTGCCATCACATGTGATCAACAAGCTTCTGAATATTTTAGATCATTTTCTCAGTAGTAGCAAGCATCATCAGTTGAAAAGAGTTACCAGCTGCATCAGTATACATTTGTTGTTTCCAGGTTGTGCATTCATGAAATGTCTAAGCTTTGCACCACCATTTCTTAGATATAACAAGTTAACTTAATAAAGTAAACCATCTATTGTTACTGTGCTTTATCACCTTTTCAATTTTTAAATGAGTTTTGCTAGAAAACAAACGACTGCTTGTGGGTTCTGGCTGCTCAGTGCATACAGCACAATACAATCTTTGAGTTGTTTGTCATGCTGCCCCCTCGTTGCAGTGTTGTGTGCATTTTGTGTATTTAATCTGCTAGAATAGGTCTTCCAGTATTTGAAAAATTATTTTCTATTTATTTTTGTAATAATTCGCACTTTGACTTACTCAGCTAACTTTACTACACAGTTGTGTGGCAGCTCTTCACAAACATGGTTGAGACCCACGAAACACTGGTCTATTGCCAGTCACAAGCCTGATCAGATGAGTTTGCTGGATTTATTGATAAACATGAGGTGGGATATTTTTGGAGGAAAACAAGGAAGCTGCTTAAGGCTTCTGAAGCTTGGGAGCCTGTGGAATTTTCTGCCCACTCTATTTAGTTCTTAAGCCCCTGTTGAGTGTGCAGACCCATTAACCATAAACAGCAAAGGTTAGGGTGAGTACAACATTCTTAAGAATAGGTGACACAGATAATGAAGAGACCTATGTCAAATATTTTTGAAAGTCTTCATTGTGCATGGAAGACCTATTGCATCTTATTCAACCCTTCATTCAACACCCTCCTAACCCACCTCTCATCTAAACTCACCATTTAGGGCACACGGCCTGCACCTAAATCGCTGTATAGTTAGAAACAAATTCTGCGCATAGGATGTGGCAAAAACCCAGCATCCAATGTCATTTTTGTTGTGCTGCCCTCAAAACCAGTGTGAATGCGTGAAATATAAACTGGTCTTTAGAAGGTGGTTATGGTAGTTTGGTACACTGTAATCTGTGTCTTTAAAAGCAACACCAAAGTTAAGATTGTACATGAAGGTCTGCACCTTTTGTTTTTTTATCAGATGGGTTCATGCAATATTTTCCTAACAAAAACAGATCCAAAATATCTGGTAGTCTGCCGAGCTTTGCAAGTCTGTAGTTTGGTTGTCCAGAATTAAAAACTGGATGTTCTGGGAGTCCAGTCTACCAATTTGTCCACCCCTGATTTTACAATTTTCGTGCATGCTTCTCCTAAAATTACAAATTTATGTAGGCAAATGTATGTCCTGAATGTATAAGGTTTGTTTCACCAGTCTATAGACCTGAGGTACATGATGATCTAAAAGGGCCAAGGCTGGTTACATAGCTTCTTCAATATCTCAATGGTCCTTAGCTTTTTAATTTTCTTTTCTAGAGAGTAGTATCTTGTACCTATCAAATAAAACTCTTTGTACAATTTTTAAATCAATTTAACCAGTAGATGCAGTGTTTAAACATTTTTGTACCCAAACCATATCAGAACTGTTAGTATAGCTTCTGGTATCAGAATTATATAGCATTATTTAATTTCACTTCAGTACTATAAAATTTTTAAAAGTTTAACTTGGATTAATAATTCTTACAAAGCATGTTCCCACTTACAAGCTTAGCACACTATACACAACTACAATTATATTATAGGTAAAAACAAAATTATCTAAGACAAAACTCTTAAAACAAAAAAAAAAATAAAGGTATTAATTTGTATAATGTTTAAATCGTATTCTTATGGAATTTCTATATCCTTAAAGAAAATCCAAAAGAGAAGAAAAATACAATTCTGTTCTCATTTCAAATATCCTATACTTCACTGTGACCAAAATAAATGGATAGTTATTGGTTTCCTCAACATCTCATTCTTGATTGGCAACAGGTTAAGGAAAAGAGAAACCTGGATTCTTAATTGAGGAGCAAGTAACGTAAAATTAGAAGAAAAAGTATATTCCATCAGCAGCAGTAATTGGTTACTAATTAAGAAAGCAACTGAAATGCTGCAAGTTCCCTAGGATTTGAATTTGAATTTTAAAGTAACAATAGGGATACACTGTACTCATTCCCTTCATAATTAAAATTTCAATCAATTCACCTCTGAATTTGTTTGACTTGACTGAAAAAGTTCAAATCTTTCAGCTTTCCCTCAGAGTTCATACCCTGGAGTCCCTTCTCTGGAGTTTCTCAAACACTTCTACTGATCTATGTTTACTTGGGTCCACCTGATGGGACTACCTGGAAAAATTATACAGCAGTGTACTAAAGTAAACTTGTTTGGTATTTTTATTGTATTACTGTGTATGCTTATTTTAATGCTTCATGGTGTTTTCATGAGCTACCAAACACTTACTGACCAGATAACTAGCTTTAAAAATAATTTTGTTGGGTGGTATAAGCCTTTGTACAGTAATCTATATGCTGTATGCCTTTTTCTGTCCTTGCCAACTGTTGCACCATAAAAAATAGATGTAATGCATATACAGTATTATGTAAACTAACGGCTTATAATGCACAAAATATTCCTGAGCCAAGTTCAGAATATATTTCCTCCTTCAGAATAAGTAGTTAAACACATTCAAAGGCATGATGCAAAGATTGAACAAATATCAAATATCAAAAAATAGTTTAAAGATTAATCAAAGTACCCATATTATTCTGTAAATAATACATCTCCTTTGGTAAAAGAATAAATTAAAAAGTAATCTGTTAAATAGTTTTATGCATAAACCTGCTGCATAAATGTATTAAAGAATGACTTGGAATGTGGAGGTTTATTTTAAAAAGTTAAGATGGTGAGGGTTTTTTTTCATTCAATCTGGTATGGAAATTTGCTTGTTTAATTGTTAAGATTAATGAAACATTACAAATCGCCACTGCAACCAAATGTCAAAATTAGTAACTGAATTTGAAAAGCAGAAGAAATTTATTTATTTACCTTATTATGCATTAGCAGAATGTGACAGTAAGAATCACTTGTCCAAAGGCAATTGTTAAAATAGCAGCATCAGTCAGTAGTTCCCTGTGTTCAGACTATAACCATTACATAATTTACTTGTATTACAAAAAAAAATGAATGACTTAAGACCCATGGAAAATTGTAATTTTGTTCATGCAATGCACTAAAATGAACATGCTGCTTTCCCTTTGGTTACACTACTACTATGTAGATAGGAACACCCATTCATAAGAAACATTTCTAATACACTTAAAAATGATCAGAATTATGCTAAATATATCCAACCATCCATTATCCAACCCGCTATTATCCAACCCACTATATCCTAACTACAGGGTCAAGGGGGTCTGCTAGAGCCAATCCCAGCCAACACAGGGCGCAAGGCAGGAAACAAACCCTGGGCAGGGCGCCAGCCCACTGCAGGGCACACACACATACACACCAAGCACACACTAGGGATCACCAATGCACCTAACCTGCATGTCTTTGGACTGTGGGAGGAAACCCACGCAGACACGGGAAGAACATGCCAACTCCACGCAGGGAGAAGCCAGGAAGTGAACCCAGGTCTCCTAACTGCGAGACAGCAGCGCTACCCACAGCGCCACCATGCTGCCCTGCTAAATATATTTAAAAGTTAATTTATAAATATGTTGCTTTTGTTGGAGAAAACTGCTTGAATGCTTTTGAGTGAATTGTTAAATTGCATTAATTTTAATGTTATTAATTAATTAGCTAATGTAGGAAAAATGAGAATTTAACCTGCTTAATTAATTATCACCTTTGCCTTTGGCATTTCCAGTCATCCTATTTAATAAAACCCCTGTGTGCGTCCAGTTGTCCATGTATGTGTGTCTTCTGGTGAAGTGAACATGCGCGGGGCCGCATGCATTGTCTCTTCCTGTGCATTCCATGTACAGAAAGAGATAGACACACACACAGGCGCGTGCACGAGAGAGACAGACACACACACACACGCGTGCATTGTTGCAATGTTACTTTTCTTGGTGTTTATTAAATTACGGATTTTTCAAATGTTCATTTTTTTCCCTGTGGTTAAAACTCATTAAAAAAAATGTTTTTTAGCAAGCGGTTCGTAGAGCTATAGCGCAAACTCTTGCAGTGTTAGTTTTCTCTGTTGTTCAAGGTTTTCTCAGTGTTATTCAATGTTTTTACATTTAGTTTACTATTACGCTGTGCATTCTATGGTTTAATTAAATATATTTGTGCTTAAAATTTTTTAAAAAATATATATTTACATATAGTTTGTACGGTCTGGAACGGATTAATTTTATTTACATACAATCCTATCGGGGAAATTACTTCGGTTCATGACCAACTCGGGTTTCGACCAGAGTTTTGGAACAAATTATGGCCGTGAACTGAGATTCCAATGTATTACTGTCAGAGAAAATTACAGGCATTTTATAGAAATATAAACCAGTATTACTGCGAGAGAAAATTAAAGGCACACAATACAGTGACACATATTACAGCCACATACAAGGTCCCTTGCCATTTAATATACTGTAGACTGTTCCTACTAATGTTTATGCACTACTGTTCTCGCGCCCGTTATTGTAACAGGCTTAATGTCTAGTTGATTAAATAATTTGGTAATACTCCTAGTTTATTTTCTGTACCTTTTTCTGTAGGAGGTGATCTTTAGAATATTAGAACTTCAGAACAATCTAGATGAGAACAGGCCATTCAGCTCAACAAAGCTCGCCAGGCCTATCCACTTTTTTAATTCTTTTAAAAAAACCCTACCATGTTACTTGTCATAAGGTGTACTCTCGATTTTCAGACTTCCCATTGTGTATTCAAACCTAACATTTCTACTTCCTATGTGTAATACCTTACATTTAGTGACATTAAATTTCATCTGCCACAAATCTGCCCAGGCCTGTATGCTGTCTAAGTATGTCTGTAATGATTTAACAGATTCCAAATTATCTGCCAGTCCACCTATCTTGGTATCATCTGCAAACTTAACCAGCTTGTTACTTATATTCCTATCCAAGTCATATATATATATTAGTAGCGAGAAAAGCTCTATATAAATGCAAAAATTATTATTATTATTTTATATATATATGATTTTTTTAAAATAATTTTATTGTAATCATTCCATACAAATCGATCATTTTTTACAAAAAAATAGGATTGAGATTGAAAAAACAAGTCAATCCCCACCCCAGATCGAGAGAGTGAACATGGCCAGCGGGTTAAAACTTAAGGCTTGTAAACATACCTAATTGATGAGTTTAATAGACCAATAGAGATGAATGGAGAAGAAAAAGAAATGAGGAGATAATTGCTTCCTCTGTGCTTTAAGAGCTTATTCTAAAATATTATTGATTAAATCCTGCCTGCTTTTGAAAAAAAAATCTGTACAGATCCTCTAACTGAATATTTGATGTTTTTCCAATTTCAAATAGTATAAAACATCGGTTTCCCACTGACTTTAAAGAGGAGAGTTAGGATTCTTCCTGTTTAGCAAAATAGGTCTGCGTGCCAGAAGTGTAGTGAATGCAATCACAGTTTGTTTGTCCTTCTCCACTTTAGACCCATCTGGAAGAACACCAAACACAGCTGTTAATGGGTTAGGAGGGATTGTGACACCAAGGCTGTCTGAAAGGCACTTTAAAATTTTTACCCAAAATAATGTTAATTTCGTGCAGGCCCAATACATGTATATATGTTAAAATTAACATCGGTCTTCGCACTGACCCCTGTGGAGTACCACTCTTAACATCACCCAATTCTGATGAGGTTCCTTGCACCATCACCTCTGCTTCCTGTGCCTGAACCACATCACCCTGAACTCCCACTTCTTTTAACTTGATGCCCAACCTCTCATGTGGCACCTTATCAAATGCTTTCTGAAACTCAAGATAAATAATATCACATGCTCCACTTTGACCATATCCTTTTGTTGCTTCCGTATAGAATTCGAGCATGTTAGTAAAACACGACCTCTCTCTTCTGAACCCGTGCTGACTGTTCAGAATAACTCCTGTCTTTGGCATGTGTTGCTCAATCTTATCCTTAATAATTCCTTCTATTAATTTTCCTGTGATGCACATTAAGCTTACTGGCCTATAATTGCTTGGATCTGCCCGTTTACCCTTTTTATATAATGGGATAATATTTGTCATTTTCCAGTCCTTTGGTATCTCCCCAGTGCACAGTGACTGCCTCAAAATATGTCTCTGACTGTTACACATATATCAATGTAACTGAAGCATGAATGTTTTAAGAGACAGAATAATATAATTTATTGATAAAAACAACAACTATAGAAATACAGTATATGCAAATATAAAGTCATAGAAAACACATAGCAAAACAGACTAGGCAGACAAACATGTAGCACATGGCTGTTTAGAGTTCTAATTTATCTTAGCACAGATAAACACGTTTATAATACCAAGTCTTTAAGAATGTTGTCTGATGCTGTGAGGAGTTGTATGTTGTTGTTGCTGTGGGTTCAAATGGAGGATTCTTGTGTTGGAGTGCACTCTCTCTCTTTTAGCATGATCCTTTGTGGTGTGCTGCGCTTTTCTCCATAAGGCTTGAGAGGACTCAGACTGGACTCAGTCACTGGCACAGAACTTTGCTTGGCACAGTGAATATCAGCTTTCAGGTCCATAAAGAGAAGAGATTGTCATCTTTTACATTTCAGAGAGTGCAAAAAATGTTCCCCAAGAGAAGTGAGAGTAGTTAGTTTTTGAAGGAGAGTGTAACCTCTCGTAATTAAAGTCACTTCTAGTTGTACAACAACTGCCTGCTCCTATAGTTGTAATTGTAAATACTCAAGCCCACAAAAACTGTAAAGATTTACCAATGCAAGTTTTTTCGGAGAGCTAGCTTTTTGCCATGGATGGCTTATTTATCAGTTGAGTGATAATAAAATCAATAAAGAAAAGTATGATGTGGTATATCCTGAGTAACGGGATATTTTGTTAATATAGCAGTCAGAAGTATTCAATTCCTACATAATTAAGCCTTTGGAAACTCTAGCATGATCCTTAATTTAGCAGTGATGCATAAATACAATAAACCCCACCCATGAATGCTTTCAAGGTGAGCTGCAGTCATGGTTAAGTCGAAGGAACTTTCACAAATGCTGAGAGATGAAATTATTTCATTGCACCTCAAGAGCATTATGTATAAGAAGATTTCCTGAAAAGTTTGCACTCCAAGAAACATAATTAGGAGCATTATATGGAAGTTTAACAGTTATGGCATGGGTGCAAATCTGCCTGGCTATGGGAGAAAGCCCAAAGATTTATCATTAGCAACTTAATTAGGACGACTAAAGATGATGTCACATTGTGCAACTTCTTGTTGTGGGATATGTCAGATTTGCTGATTGGAGTTGCTGATCTCGTTTCTGCACCATGCCTAAGTGCACTAGTGAAAATTGTAGTCTGTGTCACGTTTACCGACTGAGCGCCAATCTTCCAGCACAGTCAATGCTGCCCATTTTTTTCTGAGGTCTTATCGCGTGCTGCCTCATGGAGCACACTGTAAGAAGGGTCAGTAGTTGTGCTGTGTTCAGCTGCACTCGTAGCCTTTTTTTCCTTTATCTTTTCTGTTTTAGTATATAAATTACAAGACATCAGACAGACAAGCTTCTCTTCTGTTTGTGAAATTCAAAACATGCATTTTCCTTATTCCTCGTTGCTATATTCTATGCATTGTACTTTTGATTGAACGCTCACTGGTTCTCAACTCTTGCACACTAAGAGTCCGTCACTTCCACCAAAGAGAAAATTAAACCTGTTTGATTTCATCCTAGCCAGCGGCAGACTGGTGGATCTCAGTCATTGGGTATGTCACATCAGACGATTGGCTTCACTGGATCATTCTGGCGAGTGCCTTCTACTGGCTACAATTATGTACATGAAGGCTATGGCTGAAAATCTCTGGAAAACTCATCTAATGTGACATAGCCTTAAGAAAAATCACCATGTTACTGCAAAAATACTGATATTATTTTTAGAAGCCAGGAGCACTGTACAGTGAGACTTGTTTTGGTGAGATGAACCAAATGATCTAGCTCAAAAAAAAAATTGTAATGCCATGCTCTTTTTCAAACACAAAGAGTTGAGGTTTTCTCTTTTCCCTATTTTCAATTATACAGATTACTTTAAGGAAACATACACTTGTTCATTATGAGCTTTTTACTGCAATTTGTTATTTTCATAGCCGTAAGCATTTTTAGAACACTGAAGCAAATCAAAAAGCCCCACAGTGTCTTTAATTAGCACTCAGAACATAAATTGCGCCTTTATTTATTCCTGGCAAAAATTGTGTATGTGCTGGGTATACAGACCATGTGAATATTTTTATTTATTTTATTAGTGCTATCTTTTGCTATGTTACTAGACATAAAAATCTGCAAATATATAACAATCTTCTTAGGACAGACAGAACAAACAGCAAACAATAATTAAGGGTTCAGAACAAAAAAAAACAAAATAATGAATACTTCGTTTCTGATATCTTTGTATACATTCTATATTAACTTTGTAATTCTAATTATATTAAACCAATACATTGCATAATAGATTAATAAGGGGCAATAGAGAAAGCATTCATATGAGTGTTATGCACAGCTAGCACTTCAATGAATGTAAAATGTAAGGCTTCACTGCTGACATTAATGTCTTCTTTACAAGTCTGTTAGAGATAATGCAAAATAATGAGTGCATTTGGCAAGGTTCTGAGTCTAGCCCCGGCTCATGTTGAAATGTTAATTAAGACAGAGTGTGGTTATATGTAAAATTTAACTTATCATCGAGCTACATACACTATATGGCCAAAATATATGACCACTCCTCCAAATTATTGCGTTCAGGTGTTTCAGCTGCACCTTTTTTAACTGGTGCATAAGATTAAACACATAGCCATGCAATCTCTATTGACACACATTGGCAGTAGAATTGGCTGTACAGAAGAGCTCAGTGACTTTAAAAGTGACACTGTGCTAGAATGTCACCTTGGCTACAAGTCCGTATGTGAACTTTCTGCACTGCTAGATCTGCCCCTGTCAAGTGTAAGTGCATTATTATGAAGTGAAAGCATCAATGAGCAACTACAGAGTAGCTACAATGTGGTAGTGCGCACAGACTTACAGAGTGGTACCAGGTATTTAAGTATGTTGCGTGTAAAAATCACCTATCCTCTGTTGCATCACTCACAACAGAGTTCCAGATTACTTCTGGGAGCAACATCAGCAGAAGATTTGTGTGTCAGGAGCTTCATGAAATTGCTTCCCTTGGCCGAGCAGCTAGCTGCACATACTCTAAGCCCAGATCACTATGTGTAATGAGAAGCATCGGTTGAATTTGTGTAAAACACACATTGCCATTGGACTCTGGAACTCAGGAAATGTGTTCTCTGGAGTGATGAATCATGATTCACTATCTGGCAACCTGATGGACAAATTTGGATTTGGAAGATCCAAGAAGAACACTTTTTGCACCTGTTTGGTTTTGGGTAGTGCTCCTGCTTCCAAAGAAGGGTACTGTTAATGCTACAGCATACAAATACATTTTAGACAATTGTGTGCTTCCAAATTTGTAATTGTAGTTTGGGGTAGGGGTGTTTCTGTTCTAGCATGACTTATGCTCCTGTGCATAAAGCCAGGTCCACAAAGGCATGCTTTTGCAGGTTTGATGTGGAGAAACTCAAATGGCCTGCACAGAACCCAGACATAAGCTTTACTGAACACCTTTGGGATGATTTGGAATGCTGATTGCAAGCCAGAATTTCTTTTCCATCTGTATCTGATCTCAGAAATGCTCTTTTGGCACAATAGGCATGGATTCCTAGAAAGAGCTGTCACAATTGCATATCGGTGTGATGGTCAGATGTCCATATTGTGTACATAAAAATGTAAAGAGATTAGTGCTCATACAGTGCTTTGTGCATTGCCTGTTTGAATGAATTATGCATTGTATTTTCTTTATAATATGATATCAAAATGTATCTGTCATGCAATGGATTTTTCATCACCACTTGTGAATTTATTGTACATATTATACTCCTTATAATATGAAAGTAAAGCAAAGTATGTGCACCAAAAGAGAGTATTTAAACAATTTTTTTTAATTTAGAGCAATAATCTCTTCGTGCACTGTTTATTTTTTTCTATTTTAGCAGTATCCTGCAGCAATTCTCTGAAGACATACAGTAAATATTACATATGTGAAAAAAACAAGTGAATAGGATAAAATATCAATAGAAATTTAATTTACTATTGTAAGTTATGATGTTTTATCAATTTATTAATTTCTTTTTTTTGTGCAGGTTTTGTATCAGTTGATATACAGTAGATATATATTTGTATTTTAATTTTAGGAACATTTACCATTCATGTTATACATCTGTACTTTAATATCTATAACCATTTTTGGCATGTGGTATATTCTTTTTTTATTCAAAGGAAAATTTATTTGATTTGATTAGTTTTTTATTATTTTGTTAACTTATATGATTAATGAGAAATATATTTAGAAGTCAGAAACTGAGAAAAATGTAGCAAAAGAAATTTCACAATAGTAAATTGTAAAAGACTCTTTACATAGAAGATTTTTGGGCAGGTTGGGATTGTGCTACTGCTTGCTTTGTTTTTATCTTTACTTTAAGCATTTTTCACATTTTATTTGCTTCAGTGTCTGTTGATTAATCAGTGTCATGTATTAGAATCAAACACTTGTGCTGAAGTAAATATTTATGTAAACGATTTCTTTTAACTCATATTTTTATGTAAGTATTGGAACTTTGTTTTATTTTTTAATAGAATTTAGAAGTTGCCATACAGGCTACTGAGAATCAAAAAAAGAAAGATCCTCACGTTCGTGGCTCTTCTTCCTCTCCCTTGCGCAAATCCTCAGCTCCAAGAAGACGAGGTGCTATGATTGGGAAGTTCAGGGCATCAGCTGCCAACAGGAAAAACACTAGAGGTGTGTGTGACGTTATAATGTAAATAGTAAGGACCATGGTTAAAGAACTAGATTTTGATAAATAATCTTTCATTCTAAATGAGGGCTGTATTATAAACAATTTGTAAAGTGTCATATACTGTAAACCAGATTTAACACAATACAACCACCATTTTTTTGACTTTATCCAAATATAAAGCAGAAATCAACCATGGATTGGATCGCATATGCCTCAAGATTTTACTCATGCATCAGTCAACCTTCCTTACAACCCCTGAAAACAGAATAAGCCTACCCAATTATTAATACCTGTATATTAATATACATTTTTTAATTTACTTTAATGTATTTCCAGAAATATTCACTACAAAAGAAGAGTTATAATATGATACACAAGCACAGAATTACCCTGTATCTATTCAGAAATGCAATCAATCAATCAAGATTTATAACATTAAAGGACACTAAAAACCTCACAGTTATCTAAAGCAGAGAGTCAAGTAGTGATAAATAGAGTCCCACTCTGTTATACATTCTGATATTAATTGAAACAAAGAGTGTTTAGCATACAGTTGTGCTTGAAAGCTTGTGAAGCCTTTAGAATTTTCTATATTTCTGCATAAATATGACCTAAAACATAATCAGATTTTCACTCAAGTCCTAAAAGTAGATAAAGAGAAACCAGTTAAACAAATGAGACAAAATATTATACTTGGTCATTTATTTATTAAGGAAAATGATCGAATACAGTATTACATATTTGTGAGTGGCAAAAGTATGTGAACCTTTGCTTTCAGTATCTCATGTGTGAACCGCCTTTGCAGCAACAACTGCAATTAAATGTTTCCGGTAACTTGTGATCATTCCTGCACACCGGCTTGGAGGAATTCTAGCCCATTCCTCCATACAGAACAGCTTCAACTCTGGGATGATGGTGGGTTTCCTCACATTAACTGCTCGCTTCAGGTCCTTCCACAACATTTCAAATGAATTAAGGTCAGGACTTTGACTTGGCCATTCCAAAACATTAACATTACAGTATTCTTCTTTAACCATTCTTTGGTAGAACGACTTGTGTGCTTAGGGTCGTTGTCTTGCTACATGACCCACCTTCTCTTGAGATTCAGTTCATGGACAGATTTCCTGACATTTTCCTTTAGAATTCTCTGGTATAATTCAGAATTCATTGTTCCATCAATGAAGGCAAGCTGTTCTGGCCCAGATGCAGCAAAACAGGCCCAAACCATGATACTACCACCACCATGTTTCACAGATGGGATAAGGTTCTTATGCTGGAATGTAGTGTTTTCCTTTCTCCAAACATAACGCTTTTCATTTAAACCAAAAAGGTCTATTTTGGTCTCATCCGTCCACAAAACATTCTTCCAATAGCCTTCTGGTTTGTCCACGTGATCTTTAGTAAACTGCAGATGAGCAGCAATGTTTTTTTGGAGAGCAGTGGCT
Source organism: Polypterus senegalus (assembly GCF_016835505.1). NCBI lineage: Eukaryota > Metazoa > Chordata > Cladistia > Polypteriformes > Polypteridae > Polypterus > Polypterus senegalus. The sequence continues at coordinate 132,740,109 of NC_053159.1, forward strand.
TTCTCCTTGCAACCCTGCCATGCACACCATTGTTTTTCAGTGTTCTTCTGATGGTGGACTCATGAACATGAACATGAACATTAGCTAGTGTGAGTGAGGCCTTCAGTTGCTTAGAAGTTACCCTGGGGTCCTTTGTGACCTCGCCAACTATTACATGCCTTGCTCTTGGAGTGATCTTTGTTGGTCGACCACTCCTGGGGAGGGTAACAATGGTCTTGAATTTCCTTCATTTGTACACAATCTGTCTGACTGTGGATTGGTGGAGTCCAAACTCTTTAGAGATGGTTTTGTAACCTTTTCCAGCCTGATGAGCATCAACAACTCTTTCTGAGGTCTGTTCGTGCCATGATACACTTCCACAGGCGTGTTGTGAACAGCAGACTTTGATAGATCCCTGTTCTTTAAATAACACAGGGTGCCCACTCACACCTGATTGTCATCCCATTGATTGAAAACACCTGACTCTAATTTCATCTTCAAACTCACTGCTAATCCCAGAGGTTCACATACTTTTGCCACTCACAAATATGTAATATTCGATCATTTTCCTCATTAAATAAATGACCAAGTATAATATTTTTGTCTCATTTGTTTAACTGGTTTCTCTTCATCTATTTTTAGGACTTGAGTGAAAATCTGATTATGTTTTAGGTCATATTTATGCAGAAATATAGAAAATTCCAAAGGGTTCACAAACTTTCAAGCACAACTGTAGATCCCGACAGAGGCCCTTCAGATTCATTTGAATCAATATTAATTAATATTAATATATTAATTAATATTAATGAATTCTTGCTAAACTCTAAAGAAGCAATTCACAGTCCCATGCTGACAAAAATGTAATGTTTTTCAAATGATATTTTATTATCCCATTGAGTTATGGAGGGTGCATTTGGTTTCTTTCAGTTGAGCAGGATTAGTTGACGTGCTAACACTGTGTAGGGTAAAAAGTCAAGATTAGTTTATCTCTAGCATCTAATCCCATCGAAAATAACTCCCCACAGTGCTGTAGAGGATTTGCGATGCTTGTAAATCCCACACCAGCTGATACATAAGTGAATACATTTGCCTGAAAGAATTTACATTTTTGACAGTCCCTAAACATACGTCCTTGTGAAGCTGGAGCTACCTTGTACAGTTCACAGTCAGTGCCCAATCCCTGATATATTTTGATTTCTGTTTTGGAGTTCTTTGTCCAGTGTATAATTTTCAGCTGAAATACAGCATGTTTGCACAAACTGATAAAGAATAAGTAATGTGAATTAGTCCTGGGCGGCATGACCAAAATTCTATATCATGGTATTTTTCAAAATTATACCGGTTTCACAGTATTCAATGGTATTTTTTTCCCCATGCATGAGTTGATGTTAACCACATTTTCCACTGCAAGTACTGCAGAAGACTGGCTAAGAATAACTTATTCCACTGTCATGAGCATTGTACAAAAAATATTTTAATGTGAACACAAGTATTAATACAGGTTTGCATGGCCCCATAAAGTAATAGTTTTCAAGGGGGTGGCACTAATGAAAAGAAGGAATCGCCTTGCATGACAGTTGCAGTCAAAATATAGAACCATTTTATTGAACAAATTTTGCAAACAACTTGAACTAAAATTTGACAACATATTTTCAACCATCCAAAGAGGCATTTAGACTTAGTAAAATATCCAGAGGTGCTTATCAAAAGTTGTATTACACTGAACATGTCTTAGAAAAGGAGTAAATAGTAAATATTTTTTGCAAACCAACTACACTTTCTGTTAATGTTAACAATCTCTGTCCACTAACATGTTAAAAATGACTTTTTAAACAACTTTACCATCATTAAACTGCATATTATTTAAACTAATAAATAATAATAATAAAATAAATAATAGTGCATCTTCCAGTAATAATACTATTACTTCAAGACTTCAAGCCCAGGTGCATTACACAGTATTCACCAAATAAAAATAAAATTAAATAAGTGCAACTTGGTGATGACATCTTAACCAACTGAACCATCATTAAGGCAAATTGCATTAATATGGACCTTGCTTCAAGCTAAGCTATACACATAAATAATAAAATTGCAACTTGCATTTATAATGCTGCTTGTGATATAGCCCTACTGAATCGTATTAGGGCCACAGTGAAGAAAAATGAAACAACTATATGTCGAGAATAAAGTCAACATGTTGTCATTATCACTTTCAGCAGCACTTTCCACTTGCAATAATAAATGGCCATATGAAGAGTATCCCATATACTGATTCAACACACATATTCAAATGTTTAAAAGCAAGTTATGTATGTTTATGTTGTAAGATGTTTTCTTTATTATTAAGGGGCATTATCTGGACCCTAATAATATCATTTTTATCTCTACGTTAGATTTATTTATTGCTGTATGCTGACACTTTGACAGTTGCTTGTTATTTTAAGGGTGGTTAAAAGTACTTTACATGAGATGGGTGTAGATTCTAAAATCATTGCTGGGAATTTTTGTTAAGAGTCATGTAATGTGAAATGTGAGCATGTTAACATTTTTGTATAGAGTTATACCAGCTTCTCACTGTAATGAAAGTCACTGCTACATTTATTTGTGTTATTCAGATTTATAAACTAAAGAGGGATTTGACATTTGAAATCTTTCACAGCTTCTTCTCTCACTTTTATTTTGTGGAAATGTTCTTTTGTTTATTCTTTGTAGGTATAACACACTCGTCAAAAGTAGTCTCCAAAACAGATCATTCCTCCTCTTTAGACCGTAATGAAGTTCTGAAGGCTGGAATAAATAATCTTCTTCGCTTAGGAGTACTGAAAAAGGAGGAACATGCTACTTCCAAACCTCCTTCTCAAAAGGGAGTTTTGCTGGTTAATGGGCCACAGGTATTATTTCTTCTGCATTATGTATTTTGTCGTGTTTAGAGCATCTAATTATCTCCACTACTCTGTAACAATGTATTCATCTTTTAGCATTTTTTGTAATACAGGTTCAGATTTTTGAGGATGAACTTTAACAAGACCTCCCAATTATTTTTGGCGATCTGTACCACAATAATTGCTTTGTAATAATCATACTGCGGTTCCTAATTTGAAAAGGAATATGTGGAATGGCACAGTGGCACAGTATTTAATGCTTCTATCTCAAAAAATCAGCATCCTGGATTTGAATCTCACATCCCATCTGGCTGTTACTCTTATGTGCATGTTCCTCCATGACTGTATAGGTGTTCCTTGAAATATTCAAGCATTCCACACACATTTCACAAAAACATGCAGGTTAATTTGATCAGTAATTGCAAACTTCTTTTTATCTTACTCTTTCTTCATCAATGCCTTCTTTCTTTCCAGGGATTTCGGAAGACTTCTCAACCAGTAAATGTCCAGTTTTATCAGTCTACACTGGCTTCCAAGTTGAAAGAAAATCAGCCACCCATTAAGGAAAATACCACTCCATGGATCCCACCACATCCAACATCACCGCCAGCCTCCCCTAAACGGTTAGATACCTATGGAAAGAACACAAAAAATATTTTACCTGATTATGCAGACTCCCGTATCAAATTATAAAATAGTTCATACAAGTAAACAGTTGACCTTTTTTAAGTTGTGTTATGCCAAGCATAATGATGCCTTAATGAAGCATCAGTAAATTATGTGAAGTGCATCTTGTAATGCACATTTTCTGATTACAGTGATGGTGAACATTTTAAAGGAAATGTGAATGTTACCACAATTCCAATCATATCTGATAGCAAATCCATCCATCCATGACAAAGCTAGAGCCCATTTCAGCAAGCAGGAACAATCCCTGAACAGAGTACTAGTCAACTGCAAGGTGAACACAGTCACATACAATGTAGTGAATAAAAAGAAAGAACCTGAAGTAGAACTGCATAATAATTTAAAAAGAAACTCCTCATATTGTGTAAATATGACAAATACTAGATAAATGTCATCAGATGAAAAACAGTATCAGCAATACTTAGATGTACAGTGTTTGTTCAAATCATGCTCTATGAACTGTTAAGCTGCTAGAAATTTAAACATTTCTGTTATATTGCAATAACAAATGCTCGTAAATTTACACATGCCCATATACTGTAGTTGTTGCCTGGCAATATTTGTAGCAATCAGTCTGCAGGTACTCTACCTGAGAGCTGCATTTATTGAGCATTTAGCTAGGCCAACACCATATCAAATTAATATATCTTTTGCATGAAATGAGCTGTGTGGTTATTGGTACAGCAGCATCTACAAGTGCACACTGTAATGACAAATATTCTGTCATAAATTAACTTAAGTATAGTAATAAGTGAAACTGAATTTTAAATCTAGATAAAAACTAATTAATGCATTTAATTGGTTCTACCAGCTATTCTTCAGTTATTTTGTCAGACATTTGCCTAAAAGATGCCAGAAGAAGACAAATAATGTAATCAGTGAAGAAATAGGAGTGCTGAAAAAGCAAAAAGAGGCCAGCGATTCGTGTGTGGCCCATGCATAATTTTCTAATACACTGAGCTAGACATTTCAGGGAGAATTCCTGCAACAGTTTTGGCTTCAACCATATATATATAACTTAGATTGCACTTGCTTATAAATTAACAGACTGCAAGTATGATTTTATTTTTTTTATATTAAAATTATGTAAAAACAATGCTTTTTTTCCTTTGTGGCCTTAGTGCTCCATGGAAGAAGCAAAATTTGAGAGTTCCACTTCTAGATTCCCAAGAGCACAAAAGCCCAGGAAGGGAGTGTGAAATGCTGAAAGAGATTATGGAGAAAGAGAGGAAGCATCTTATGGAACATGAGGCTGTGAGGTGGTGTTTTCTTTTTTTTTTTTTTTTTAATTTGGGCTGGGAATCGATTTAAAAAATTAACTTATTAATTTTATAAATTAGCACATGTAATTATAAAATTAATGCATAAATCAAGAAGTAAATACACACCGAATAAGAAAATGAACGTAGAATCAACACAAAGGAATTAAAAAAAACTAGCCAACCCGCGCACTATATACGCATAATCAGGCCGTTTTTTAATAATTTTTAAGCACAGGGAGAAAATTTAACATTTGCAAAATCGGTAATGTAATAAATCAGCAAGAAAAGCAACATTGTAACAATGCAAGGAACGAACCAACACACAATCGTCCGTGCGGCGTAGCGAGGTGGGAGGGGGGTGTGTACAAAGTGCAGGAGCATCTAAGAAGACGCATGTTTGTCGCGATGCAATTGCTGTATGTAGCGTGTACAACACTTTGCTATGCTGCACGCGTCGTCGGCCATAACCGAAAACTCGTTTTTTAAAGACTGCTCACTTCATTGTGTTTTAACCTCAGTTGTAAAGGAATGTTTTAATGATCCCATGGGATACCCCTCACAAACGGTTTTACACGCTGCATATGGCGATTCACCTCCGCGAGAAACATGCCTCTATTAACAGTCAACGTGTGGGAGGGTGGGTGTACAAAGGGTAGGGACAAAAACAGTGGGAGCGTATGAGTCGCACTTAGTGGCAATTCCACGGTTTGCAGCCCGAATGGGGTTCAACAGTTTACCCACGCCTAGACACACGCTCAATCTCATGCATAATTATTTATTGAATGGTAAACACTTCTAGAAAGACACGGTTGTCTAAAACAGGTTAGTGTGAGAATACAACAGTAAGTGAATGAAAAGATGGAACTCTGGAGAGAGCAAAATACAACACAATAGTGAACCCGCGGCATAACAAACGCCGCATAATTATTTATTGATGGTTGAACACTTCTGGAAAGACACAGGGACACCCCTCGCAAACTGTTCTACACACTGCATACAGCGAATCACATCCACGACATGATTTTTCCTAGATGGTCCTGTCGCGTCCACCCTCGCACTCGAAGCATACACACTGCCTGCTCATGTGCCCGTCGCAGCCACATCCAGCCTCGTTCTCGAAGCATACACACTGCCTGGTCATGTGTCCGCTCGCAAGAGAAACTCACGGAGAGCCGCCCACCAGCTGCCTGTGTGTATGCCTCTGTCTGTCTCTGGCACGGCTTTCTCTTGTGCTGCCTCTGTGTGAACCGGTCAGGCACAGAGAAGGTCAGCTGCTGACAGAGCGTCTCGACTGTTGCAGGGCCTGCATTGGTGAAGCAGGTGAGACGGTAATGAAACAGAGGCACAGGGCTTATTGGTTTTTAAAGACTGATTCCTTCATTGTGCTTTAACCTCAGTTTTAAAGGATTGTTTTAAGGATCCCATGGGATACCCCTCGCAAACCGTTTCACACGCTGCATATGGCGATTCACCTCTGCGAGAAACATGCCTCTATGAACAGTCAACGTAGCTCGGAGGTACATGACATTAACCTGACCTGCACTGCATGTGGCCTCTACGACAGACGAACATAAATGACACCATTTTTTCTGTGTCGTCGCGTCCGAGTTGGTGGGCGTGGCCCTGCGAAGTTGTCGTCGTATCCAATGGTCTTGGAGTTGGTGGGCGTGGCTCCTTCCTGTGTGCGCCATAGGTGTCTCACTTGGCGGCTTAGTGAATCCACGCCCCTTCCGGCTTGCTTTTCATGGTTGTCTTGCCTTAGTGAATTATATATATAGATAATGGCATAGTTTAATCCTAAACGGTGACCATAAACCTGACCTTTTAACCAAATACTACTTGAGCAAATATAACCTGAATTTGAATCCCTTCCTAAAAGGCAATTTGAGAAGAAGGCAATAAGAAAACAAGGCCAATGTATTAAATCTTAAACTGGCATAGTATATGAGGCACCGACTTGTCAAAGTAAAAAAACTATCAAAATGACTATTGACTTTGAATGCACTCCAGAAGACTGATTTAATTGAAAGAATATGCCTCTCTTAAATGGGCATACATTAAAAGTTGTGTTCAAATTCCACAAATACTATCCTCAATTGTTAATCACCATCAACAACTTGATAATTATACTCCACACAAATGTTTTTCAACTGGTGTGCCATGGAAATAACAGTGTGGTGCTCCTGGGTCCTGACCTTTGAGAAACTCGCTCCACAGGTGGTCGAGACCTGTTGAGAAGGACGGGACTACCTGGAGCAGCCAACATAAAAACAGCTTTGTGATCGCTGTTTTGCAGACACAGCACTTAGAACACTTTAGCAGCCACGAAACTTGTCAGGGGTCCATCTGTCTAAGTGAATGCCATTTGCTCCGCAAAAAGTTGCTGGCGAGCAATCTCTGAGTTGCTTTTTTTGCTACCCCCTGTCTTGCCCTTTCAGACAGTTTAGCACAAATGATTTAATGCTTTTTTTGTTTGGTAGAATCGTGGTGTGCTTTGGGATTTTTTGGGTTATGTAAAGTGTGCCACCACAGGACAAAGGCTGGAAAACACTGCTCTACCTGTACCTTTTCTCCTGGCATGCTAAAAAGATCTTTGTAGCTGCTGTCTCACATAAAAATTGACACAGTGCATTACTTGGATGGTTATGCCACATTCTTTGCATACATTAGCGAAGATACTGCAAACTGGAATAATGGGTAGGTATAATCATTAAACTTCTATTTCCTAGAATTTTGTCATTATATTATGACAGTCATCACTGTAAGCTGTCGTTGTCGGTCCCGAACGCAACACTGTTTTCTAATGCATTAAACAGGCCACTAAAATATACAATAAACTGGCCACTTTTGGTATGAAAAGAGTTTTGACCTTAGATTTGCTAATAAAAAATTTTTATTTTTCACATTTATGCAAAAATTCTGGGGTAGATTTCAAAGATGCTGTGGGGTTTGGGTCTTCCTAAGTTTATAATTTAGAACGTTTATAAAGGGGTACAGACTATTTCCTCATATAAATAAAGTTTTCAGCACTCCAATAATTATTGTTTTGTATGGTTTCCCTTTACTTTGTTCATTTTTGCATGTTATAAAGTTATCATAAGGGGAAAATCCTCAATGTAATGTGCTATCCTTTGTGAGCAATCCGCAGAGAAATCTAATTTTGTGTGTTTTGCAGACAAGCCTGGCTTGAAACTGAAATGGTGAATAAGGCAAATGAGGTGAAAAAACTTCTGAAAGAGGAAACGGATCATGTTCTCAGGCTTAGGTACTATGCTATACCATAACCAATAAATAGAAATGCTGTTTGGCACTATTGTTTACAGACTTTAGTTGAAATCTTATAAATTTCCATAAAACTACCCTGTAGTACAATGAACCTTGATTTTCCTAGGTCAGAGGCTGCATCTCCAACTCGATGGGCAGAAACAGCTGAGAGAGAAGCTCGGAAACGATTGGAGCCTCTGCTGGACAGAGCACAGGTATGTGTGGAAACCAACAGAGACTCCCTTTATTTAAAGGGAACTCTGTGAGACATGCAGAAATCTTGGGACTTTGATAATTACATGTACAAAGTGTGCACATTCTTGCTGTTTTTGCAGTCAAAATTATAATAAAGGGAAGTAATTGAAAGGAAATGTTTGTAAATGCTGTATGAGGAGTAATATGCTACTCTATATGGGAATGAGATGTAGACAATGAAGTTGAAACATAAAGCAAAGCATTAAAGAACAGAGATGCCAATGGTGAAGTAACTATGTGGAGTATCACCAAGTAAGAAAAAGGTGAATGCTTAGATAAAAATGTCTTGTGGAGGTGATGTGCTGAGGAGAATCAGATGAAGGTGGTTTGTTGCATATGCAGTGAAAAGCTGTGAATGTTTCTGGCCATTTGTTGTTCCTGGTAGGTAGTTCCTAGTACATTTTTTAGATTCTACTCCACGGTATATACTTTTCATTTAACCATTAACAATTGTGAATTGGGCTAGGGTAATGAATTGTGCTGATTAGTTGACCAAAAACGTTGGTACGAACTTACAAATCTGTTAGTAGTTATCAATAAACATAGAGGCACTGTTTCTCCTTTCCTCATGGAGCAATAATGGGTCACTATACTCCCACAAATGCACCTCACTTCACACGCATCACTCTTCCTCATCTTTGTACATCACATGTTTTGCATGAAGGATATATTTCTTGTTGTGTGATAGGAACACCACACATGATGGTGGCAGCCAGGGATCATAAGTGGAATTCACTGATTCCTGAAAGCAAAGTTCCAGAAGTGGGAAAGCACCTCCAGTCAGTAATTGGTCAACTTCCCAGAAACAGTATGCACCAATTATACGTTATCGCATCTTCTTAAGCAGTCGCCCCATCCCCTTTGTTTTCTTTCAACTTTCAGTCTGTTGTTTGTTATGTGCTAATCTCCCGAGTCTTCACTTTCACGGCCACTAGGTGGTTTTTAAGCCCGTTCCTAAGGTGTCTTTTGGGCCAGTCTTTATTGTTACTCTGTACTGATTACAGCTCAGGAATGATCTTTGAAAATCCCGGGGTTGTATCACTTGAATCAGTTTTTAAGCTGAACTTTCGCTAGTTGGCCTGTTTTCTTGACAAAATACATGTCTACACAGAACCTAGGAGAATAGGTTTTTACAGCTAGTTATAATGGTGACTTGTTTTTTGCTCAGTGGAATGTTTGCTGAATCTGTATGCTTATATACAGTGCCTTGCAAAAATATTCATTTATTCAATGTTTGACTTGTTTCGTCACATTACAATCTGGAGTTAAAATAGATTTTCATTTAAAGTTTATGTAATGGCAATATAGTCCAAACTGCTGTAATGGAATGAAAATAAAATATGTTGTATATATAGAGTATATAAAAAAACAACTAAAACTTGAAAGTTATGAGTGTATCTGTATTCATCTCATTTGCTGTTAAACATCTAAATAATATCTAATGCAACCAATTAACTTGAAGTAACATTATTAGTTGATTAGGGTTCACCTGTGTGCAATCAAAGAATCACATGATCTGGCACATGATGTCTGTATAAATAGACCTGGTTTGAAAGGCTCCTGACTTTGCAATACCACTAAGCAAGCAATATTAAGACCCAGGAGCACAAACAGTAGATCAGGATTGAGTTATAAAAAAAATCCCAAACTTTGAATATCCCATGGAGCACCTATAAATCCAGTACAGTATAACAAAGTGAAAAGAATATGGCACAATTATAAACCTGACCAGAGGAGGCCATCCACCAAAACTCAGACCAGACAAGGAGGGCACTAATCAGAGATGCAACAAAGACAACAAGTATAATACTGAAGGAGCTGCAAAGATCCACTGCAGAAATGGGAGTATCTTGTCCATTGGACCACTTTAAGTCGTACACTCCACAGAGCGGGGCTTTATAGAAGAGGTGACCAGAAAAAAAGCCGATGCTTAACAAAAAAAATAAGAAAACACATTTGGATTTTGCCTAATAGCATGTGTTGAACTCCCTAAACACATTGAAGAATGTTTTCTGGTCAGATTAGACTAAAATTAAAGTTTATGGCCATCATGGGAAACACCATATGTGGTGGAAACCCAAAACTTCCCATTACCCCAAGAAAACCATTTCCACAGTGAAGCATGGTGGTGGCAGCAACATGCTGTGTGGATGTTTTTTATCAGCAGGGACAGGATAACTGATCTGGATTGAAGAAAAGAATGATGGAACTAAATACTGGGCAATTCTTGAGGAAAACCTGTTTCTGGATGTCACAGATTTAAAACTGGGACAAAGGTTCACCTTTGAGCATGACAATGGCTGTAAACATACTGCTAAAGTCACACTTTTATGGTTTGAAAGGAAATGTTTAAGCGTCTTGGAATGTCCTAGTCAACGCCCAGGGGCCTCATGTATAAACGGTGCGTGTACAGAAATGTTAGCATAAACGTTTCGTTCAATTTGCGATGTATAAAACCTAAACTTGGTGTAAAGCTACGCACATTTCCACGGCAGCTCATAGCCTATTGTACGCAAGTTCTCCACTCGGTTTTGCAGACTGGTGGCACCCAGCATCAAAGCAGTGCTACTGTTCTTGTGTGGTTTATCTTTCTTTTTCAGATTCACATTACTGACGCGGCTTTATAAATACACTGAAATTAACCGCATATTGTTTATTAGTTTAATGCATCTGATTGTAATTAACCTGGACAATATAATGGTCCACAGAATGGTCAAACTATTCCAAATACCATAGCTGCTTTAGCGTTGTTACTCTCACTGCACCTTCTTCTTCTCCTTTCAGCTGCTTCCGTTAGGGGTTGCCACAGCGGATCATCTTTTCCATATTACTGTCACTGCACCACTCGGAGCAGCTGATCGGAAAGAGAATTATCGGTATACAGCATCAAGCACACACTGCCTCAACCATGCTTCCTATTTGAACTGCTTCTCACACGGCAAACGCTTCAAAACCTTTCCTGTACGGACCTCACGGTTTCAGAAAGAGTTTCATTCCAAGAGCTCTAAATGCAATTAATCACTCCATCAACTGCTCCTTGTAGAACTGTTTGTACTTATTTGTACAATCACCTCACTGTAAACTTGCACTACAGTTATAATATCACACAACCTGAGCCACTTTATAAAGCACGTATTTACATATGATGACGATATAATTTTTAAGATGAAATGCAGAAAAATGTTTATTATATTATACAGATAAAACTATAACTTCATTTAAATAATCTACATATATTGTTAATAATTAAAGGACACGGTGTCACTACACAAGCAAGGATCTGGCGCTCCGTTTACAGATTGTTCCTGCCTCACACTTCACTGGGACTGGGAAGGATAGAATAATTAAACATGTACTACGAAGATATTTCAATGTTCCTTAAAGGTTTTGAAGAATCAGCATTATAAGCTTACAGATGGCTTAATGTCTATTACAGAGCTGATTGTGTGGCGATTGGTTACTTGGAGAAAGAAAAGGAAGGACAGGAAGTGGGGGTTAGTACGTTTGAAAGAGACAGTACTGCTGCAATAAATTATTTCATCGAAGGTTGCGCACAATCACTGCGCCACCGTGTTCCCATGTATAATGACATGCTTTTAACTCCTATCATCATGAAAATTATATCAACTATACATCTCAGTATTTTAATTATTCAGAGAGCTGTAATATTATGAATGTAATGGCTTCTGTGTTCTGTCAGAGGAAGACAAAGCAGGGAAGCACGTAGTGATTCACACACATAGAGCACATAGAAGATCAAATACAAAACAAAGCATTTAACACGCTACTTTAGTTACGATGGGATTTGAGACACTAGTAAATTAAACGATTTTAAGATGAAGTTTATGATGTTCTACTTTAATGACAAAATAAACTATGTGATTAAAGTGGAAATTTTGAGATTAAAGTTTACATTTCATGCTTTTTTCCCCACTGGGTGCCTATTTTTTTTTCTCTATACACTAATAAGCTTTCATATGAACCTCAGACGGTGGGCTACGACTCGGCTTTTCACTGTGAATTTGATATCTGACAACTTCTTTTTTTTTTTTGGGCACTGTGCGACTTTGTGAATTTGAGCTTTCGAGTTTCTCCGACACGCTATGTCACTCGATCAACTTCCTTTTCTTGTTTATACCATTGTTTAAACCAACAAATAGTGCGTTTTTCCTTGCCTCCACTTGGTATTCGCTGAAATTGTTCTATTTTTCCTTGTGGTTTAGCCATTGTCTTTTCACAGAACACTCAGCTTAAGGGCTATTTATATTGATTTACATATTCAGAGAGGCGTAATTCTGGGAGGAGACAGGGCGGGACAGCAGGCGTGCCCGTGCGTTAATTTCCACGCTGATTGGGATTTATGTAGTGGAAGAACGTGGAAGTTGGTGAACGCGCAGATTTATGCATCTGGATTTTTTGTGCGTAAGTACATTTCCGCTTTTGTGCTTATGTCATGTTAGAGTGTGAATTCTACGCACAACGTTATGCATGAGGTCCCAGATCTCAATCCAATTGAGAATCTTTGGCATGAATTGAAGATTGCTGTACACCAACAACACCTAGCTAACTTGAAGGATTTCTAGCACTTTTGCCTCGGGAAATGGGCAAAAATGGAGTGGCTAAATGTGTTAAGCTAATAAAGACATTCCTTAAGAGACTTGCAGGTGTAATTGTAGCAAAAAGTGACTCTACAAAGTATTGACTTTGGAGGTCAATGAACACTCATCATTTCTGTTGTTTTATGTCTTAATTATTGTTTGTGTCACAATATTTTGCACCTTCAAAGTGGTAGGCAAGTTGTGTAAATGAAGTGATGCTAACCTCCCGAAATCCATTTTAATGAATGGATGAATACTTTTGAAAGGCACTGTATTATGGTGTACTTTTTTTCAACAAATAATTATTCGGTAAAATTAATCTAGTGGTTTCTGACTGTGTTTCTATGGAAGCTCTGAACCGCACAGTGAAAAAAAATTATGGGATAACCCTTATCTCGTACGTACAAGATACTTTCACGTATGTACGAGATGTTTTCACGTACGTACGCGATAAACTTAGAGATAAACTTAGATTAAAATATTACAAAAGTGTGCTTCGGGGCTTCCTAATTACGACCTTACCAAGGCTGTGGCGCTTCAGTTTGACGTCACTTCCAGCGCTTGTAGCGCGGTGATATAAAAAAGCAGACGGATGGGCTTTTATTTATTAAAGGAGTGTGGGATGGTTAGAGTTGGGTTTAACAGCAGCATGCAATACATACGTCAGGTAATGCCCAGAACATCAGTCACGAAATGCGCATCGCATACCCCATTACACTATGGTTAAGAGTAGGCTTGTGGGAGGGCAAGGGTTTAGTTTACAGGTATTCGTCTGCACACTTGTACAAAGCACCTGAGGAGATATGGTGTTTTGTTTCTTCCTGGGAAACAATTTGGTGCGTACAACTTACTATCTCGTGCCCACCACTTACCATAGCCTGCGCACCAGGTTCTTTAAAGTCGCACCTGCCAATATTGCGTGTGCGCCGCATACTTTCAGTTGAGCACCAAATGCCGCCGCGTGCTACTGTACATCATTTTCTGGAAACAGGACATATCACTGAATAGTCTGATGTTTTCCTCATACAGTTACAGTCCCCAGAAATTAATATTGGCAAGTTTATAAAGGCAGACTATGCATTCAAGCCCAGATCGTTAAATCCGCGAGGCAGCACCACTAACCAATGCACTAATTTATAGTAAAAAGAAATTACATTAGTTAGCCATTTACTTTCTAGCCCGCAGCTTGCTATTCGCACAAGTTACGAAAGGAATTCATATTTCACGTATTTAGTGCGTGTGAAGTTTACCCAGTTCAATGCGGGTTCACTAATTTAATTCTCTGGTAAACCTGGCACACTCGATCGCATATCTAAACTAATGAACTGTGTGATTTAACGTGCATCTAAAGAGTTAAATCCAAATCGGGCCACTGTAACTCCTGCCGTTTTCAGACAAGAAATGTACCCTTGCTAAAAAGCCAAACTTGAATATCCTAGTGAAATCCACTGGCACACTGGGTCACCAGTTGCATTGTGCAAAACGAACTGCGATCTTTAAAAGTACAGCAGAGATCTAAATCGTGTTGCGGCGGATTTTTATTTTCACGTATTTGACAAGATTGATCCCTAAGTTAAATACAGGTAATACTTCCTTAGCCCAAACGTAAGGAAATTCATTGACTAACTTGCCCTGTTGTAGGTGATGCAAAGAAGACTCTTTAGTTGACTGTGATATATAATATGCGCTCTAAAGTGTGAAATCGATTTGGATCTCTTTATATTATATCTATAATATTAAGTTATAGTTCTGTTAAATGCAGTTGAATTTTGCCCAGACCAACCCGAGTATAGTCAAATTGACTAGTAAATTTAGCATACATCTGTCTTCATATAAACGGCACAAGACTGATTGTAATATTGAAGTCACACTCTAAATTGTTAAATCAGTTTGGCTCACTTTCATTTTACAGTTCTGTAACAAGAGAGACTGCAGTTAGATTTTGACACCCAAATGCGGATACAAGTCCTTTTTTTTTTTTTAGCAAAGTTTACACATTCCCATATTAGCAACAAGTCGGACTCCGCTGTTTAAGAGGCAATCGGGTTAAATAACCATCCGTGCCTCTGATATGTAATAAAACTGAAAGAAGGTGTCTTTATTTTTTCCCATTACCGTAAACACAATGGCATCATAAGTTAGCCAATTAATATACCAAGTGTACCTACATTTGGGCTAAGCAAGTATTACCTTCAATTTAACTTAGTGATCCATCCTGTCAAAAACGTGACAATAAAAACGGCAGCAACACGATTTAGATCTCTGCTGTACTTTTAAAGATCGCAGTTCGTTTTGCACAATGCAACGGGTGACCCAGTGTGCCAGGTTTGCCAGTGGATTTCACTAGGATATTCAAGTTTGGCTTTTTAGCAAGGGTACACTTCTTGTCGGAAAACGTCAGGAGTTACAGTGGCCCGATTTGGATTTAACTCTTTAGATGCACGTTAAATCACACAGTTAATTATTTTACAGTGCTGGAAGTGACGTCAAACTGAAGCGCCATGGCCTTGGTAAGGTCGTAATTAGGAAGCCCCGAAGCACACTTTTGTAATATCTTAATCTAAGTTTATCTCGTACGTACGTGAAAGTATCTCGTACGTACGTCGTGAAAGTATCTCGTACTTACGAGATGTTTTCACGTACGTACAAGATATTTTCATGTACATACGAGATAAGGGTTATCCCATAATTTTTTTCACTGTGCGGTTCATAGCTTCCGTTAACTACCCTTTTATTTTATTAATTCATATTACTAACACAACAGTGCAAACAAGTACGTTGTCAAGAAGTGCAGAATTTACACTCAGAAAACAGAACAGAAGGATTACATTTTCCATCATTATGCGTAGTCCTTGTAAAAGTACAGCCTATGTGGTTGAAATACAGATAGTTTTATTCTGATGTTTTATTACTGTCATGTAGGCAAATAAAAGGCAAAGAAATTAAAATGGTTGCTTAATATTGTGTGACCAAAAAGGTTACTACTTTGCCTCTCTCACTTGAAGAGGCTGAACAGCGCAACATAGCTGGTAACCTCCTCAGAAGACTGCCAGATATTGCTGTTAAGACAAAAAAATTGATTCAGTCATTCTAGAAATTTAAAACATCCTTCATTTTAATAATACTTTCATATAGTTTCTGATATATGTAAGATTGTTGTTATGCTGAACTGGCCCAAATTCAACACAAGACTGGAACACCTAAGGTTCTCCTTCAGAATACTTTGTTATGAATCTGAATTCATAGTTATAACTAAGATGGGAAATTGTTTATGCATATTGGCTAAAAAGCATCTCAAAATCATAACACACTCGCCATCACACTGAATAATGTGGAGTAAGTTGTTTTGGTGCTCGACAGTATTATGCTTTTGTGAGACATGGAGCTATTTTTCCTTTCTTAAGAATGTTCTTTAAATAATGAACTGGATTATCCAGATGGTATTTGGGAAAGTTAATAATGTGAGTAGTGGTGCTCTTTTTCCTTTCTTTTGGCTGCCTTCCAATTTACACTGTTGTATTCAGTTTGTATTGTATTGATAATGTTTGAATATAATCTACAACAAATGCCTCATCTTGGTACAGTCAGTGTGGTTGTAAATGGTTGATACGTGTAGTGTATTTGTTGAATTACTGTATAAAACATTTTTATATGATCTTTTAGAACCTTCTCCAGACTGATGAGCACTCCTAACACTCTTCCTGTGGCCGGTTGTCTGAAATATTTTTAGGTTGGGGCATGCTATTGTAGTAATTTGGAGTAAGTCCAGAATGACTCAGTTTCTAACCTGTATACAACAGAAGGCTTATACAGTTTTGTTCTGTTTGTTTTATTTCATTGGTAAAGTTAATACCAATTGTTTTAGAATCTGCTTATCCTATTACATACCTTGCTGACTGAGCTAATGCTTTTGTGTTTGGCTTATTTTTGGTTATGAGGTAATTATTATTTATATTTTCTTTCCTTTCATCAGTTCCTTTAAAAATGCTTAAAATGTCTGGAAATAAAAACCTTTTATTCAAGTAAGAGATTTTTAAGATTAAAATAAAATCATAAGTATTATTAAAGCAACAACAGAATAGGTTCACAAACACGTAAGCAGGACAGTTGAGTTGTTGTTGAGTTGATGAGTAAGAACAGTAATGAGCAAAGACTGGACCATGTGAAAGACTCATAATGATCAGCAACAAAAACAATTGAAAATTGGGGGTGAATATTTTGTAGCATGAATAACTTGTACATTGGAAATGCCTAATTTACACACAAAAATATTTATAAAAATAATTTTAAAAAATGGCATTTTTCTGATGGTGTCACTAACAACAAAATTGATAATTTTTGCATTAGGAAAAGATAGCAATCAGCGATTCTACATGCAAGAGTCTACCATTAAGCTGACCCTGGGTCTTACCATCACCTTCTAATGGCATTGCAACATTTTTGCTTGTAGAGGTAACATGAATAATATTTAATTCACCTGTATGGAGTTGAGAAGCGTAGTCTACACTGTTGCAGAGCAGTACAATAAAGCTAACAATTACCATTTGTATTTGAACATGAATTTGAGCTTGAATAACAATTTTTCAACATTCAAACAAGCAGTGATCAAGGGTGCATAATAAGTGATTGAACAAAGGCAAACGTAAAAGGAACACTTGGATAAGAGACATAATGTAATAAGTGAGTGATGAAGGAAAAGACTGCATATATCAAAATTGACCAAGCAAAGATTTTTTGAAAAAGTGGAAACTTCAATATGATACTAAATGGTGGATTGCAGAGCCCAGAGAAGTTGATGAGCAGACAAGAAAAATGATTAAAGCATAAAAGTTCTGAAGGTGAAGAGACAGCAAACAAAAAGCATATCTAAATACAATTTTGTATTGTCCAAAAACTGAAAATTACAAAATTAACAAAAACGACCCTTCAAGAGCAAGGCTGGCAGGATTTTACTCAGGAAAGATGAGCAAGATGTGTGTTTTGTAGAAAATGTTAAAGTAATACTTACTCAAACAAGTCCAGCTATATTCTATGATCTCAGTGATTCCAGCCACCCTGATGATCTTTTGAATGAATGCTAGCAAACCAAGCCTGTCCATGAGGAGTGAAAAAGGGAAATTATAGCTAAATCGTCTAATCAGAATAACCTCACTAACAATTTGGTGAGGAATCATTCTCCTTTTAGTCCCTAGCAAGATATTTTGCATTATACTGCCCAAACAGAAACTGGACACAGCACTGGGGGAAAACTAAAATGTTTTTTTCATCATTAGGTATACTTTTTTGGACTTGTATTGGGGGGTTATTGAACTTGAGGATTGTGTTCCTTTTGCTTGAATTTTGTAAGGTTTCAGATGTTGTGTTTTGTATTGCAACATCTTGAGCACTATTTTAGGTTTGCAGTCACCACCTTTTTGTAATCCCATCGATAGTTCTGCTTCCTCGCATTTCCAGGAGCATTGTCTCTGAGGTTGTAACCTGTGCTTAATTGATGCAACAGAATAAAAGGAGAGCTGAGAAGTCATTTCTTTATCCTATCTGCATATACCAAAGCTCTCATAAAAAGCTTTGTTCAAAATTTCTTAGGTGTTACTTTCAGCTTACTTCTTGCTTCTTCTCTTAACCTTGAATCTTGTCTATCATTTTGGCTTTGATTTCCTTTTGTTCTTGCACCCTTTTTGTTTTCTTATGCAGTCATGCTCAAGACATTTTATCTGCCAGTGCAGTGTCAGAACAGTTTTTGCCATTGATGCTTATGCCGTGAGCAGATCTTCATATTGCATTACATATTTAAGCAGGGCATAATGTAGTTCCAACTGTAAGTGCTAATCAGCTTCAAAAAAGTATTGGTGTACATCAATTGAGAATCTTTATGGAGCACTGCACAAACATGGCATTCAAGAGAAAAGTAGAACAGAAACTTCTTGTTATTGACAGGAAATGACAAAGACGTGACTCCCAAAACTGAAATAACATATTGACAGAGCACAGGAAGCACCTTGCTAAACATGTTTTACTTTTACCAGATCAGCATCACCGTACAACTGCAGTGCAATTGATACTACCTGGAAGTAAAAGAAGAAAAAGCACACCACTCAAGATTTGGCCTAAACATTCAAAACTGATATTGTGTTATAACATGGATATAATTAATATGCAAAATGTTGGAGTGCACTTGCTGACCAATGTGCTCAGTTGAACAGGCAGACTTAAGTCTAAATAAATAAGTTGATTAAAGGAGTGGAAGAGGAATTGCTGTCAGCAAAATTTGATCCAAACTACCACTACTTTTAAATAGTTATGGTAAAATGAGTATGTGTGTTTAATGGTGATCTATCCTCCTCTTGCACCTCCCTTAAAATGAGAAAACAAGAAATTCATTGACATTTTTGAGGATTCTTTTTAAATATTTAAATACTTCTTTAGTCAGTTGCTTAGTATGTATGCAGCACATTAGCTTTTATTTTAGACATTCTGCAGTTAGGCAGGTTGTAGCTTGTTTAGTATAATAAAAAATAATTTTATCTTGCTTATAATAATCTAGACTTTTCATCTCCTTTAAAATACAGTTGTTTGTGGAAAGATATTATGTTAGGTTACAAATATTTATTTGCAAAACTCAAAGTGCTTTATTTGATTTTGATTTGGTACACTTTCTCCAATCAGATCAAAATTATTCCCTTAAATATTTAATTAGTCATATCATTTGAAAATTATTTCTTCTTCTTCCTAGAGTTTGTCTGCGTTTGAACTCAATGTTTTATTTTGGAATTACCATCTGAAAATTAATAAGGCTTGAAGCCATTAATTATTGTGCTTTGTCATTTCATATATTTAGCTACACCATTAAAACCTGAACGGATATGATCTGTATATACAGTGGGTACGGAAAGTATTCAGACCCCCTTCAATTTTTCACTCTTTGTTATATTGCAGTCATTTGCTAAAATCATTTAAATTAATTTTTTCCCTCATTAATGTACACACCGCACCCCATATTGACAGACAAAAAAAAGAATTTTTGAAATTGTTGCAGATTTATTAAAAAAGAAAAACTGAAATATCACAAGTATTCAAACCCTTTGCTCAGTATTTAGTAGAAGCACCCTTTTGAGCTAATACAGCCATGAGTCTTCTTGGGAAAGATGCAACAAGTTTTTCACACCTGGATTTGGGGATCCTCTGCCATTCCTCCTTGGAGATCCTCTCCAGTTCTGTCAGGCTGGATGGTAAACGCTGGTGGACAGCCATTTTTAGGTCTCTCCAGAGATGCTCAATTGGGTTTAAGTCAGGGCTCTGGCTGGGCCATTCAAGAACAGTCACAGAGTTGTTGTGAAGCCACTCCTTTGTTATTTTAGCTGTGTACTTAGGGTCATTGTCTTGTTGGAAGGTAAACCTTCGGCCCAGTCTGAGGTCCTTAGCACTCTGGAGAAGGTTTTTGTCCAGGATATCCCTGTACTTGACTGCACTCATCTTTCCCTCGAATGCAACCAGTCGTCCTGTCCCTGCAGCTAAAAAACACCTCCACAGCATGATCCTGCCACCGCCATGCTTCACTGTGGGGACTGTATTGGACAAGTGATGGGCAGTGCCTGGTTGTCTCCACACACCAAGGAGAGGTAAGACACATGACAGCCCGCATGGAGTTTGTTAAAAGACACCTGAAGGACTCTGAGATGGTGAGAAATAAGATTCTCTGGTCTGATGAGACCAAGATAGAACTTTTTGGTCTTAATTCTAAGCGGTATGTGTGGAGGCAACCAGGCACTGCTCATCACTTGTCCAATACAGTCCCCACAGTGAAGCATGGCGGTGGCAGCATCATGCTGTGGGGGTGTTTTTCAGCTGCAGAGACAGACTGGTTGCAATCGAGGGAAAGATGAATGGTGCCAAGTACAGGGATATCCTGGACAAAAACCTTCTCCAGAGTGCTAAGGACCTCAGACTGGGCCGAAGGTTTACCTTCCAGCAAGACAATGACCCTAAGCACACAGCTAAAATAACGAAGGAGTGGCTTCACAACAACTCTGTGACTGTTCTTGAATGGCCCAGCCAGAGCCCTGACTTAAACCCAATTGAGCATCTCTGGAGAGACCAAAAAATGGCTGTCCACTGTTTACCATCCAACCTGACAGAACTGGAGAGGATCTGCAAGGAGGAATGGCAGAGGATCCCCACATCTAGGTGAGAAAAACTTGTTGCATCTTTGCCAAGAAGACTCATGGCTGTATTAGTTCAAAAGGGTGCTTCTACTAAATACTGAGCAAAGGGTCTGAATACTTAGGACCATGTGATATTTCAGTTTTTCTTTTTTATTAAATCTGCAACAATTTCAAAAATTCTTTTTTTTGTCTGTCATTATGGGGTGCTATGTGTACATTAATGAGGAAAAAATTAATTTAAATGATTTTAGCAAATGGCTGCAATATAACAAAGAGTGACAAATTGAAGGGGGTCTGAATAATTTCCATACCCACTGTAACTAAAATACTGAAATGTATTTGTATAAAAAGTCTGTCTGAATTTTGTCTGCCTGTTGGGCTAGGATAATGTGGAACCGAATCATTCTGTAAATACTCTAAAAGCACTGGCATTGACTTTAAAGTTGAATTATGCAAACCACACATAAACACATATATATATATATTCCACCTTCAGTATTGGCAATTTTACTAGTGGGAACAGTAATGACAATTTAAGAACATTCCTAATGGTTTTATTTTTATTTTTCAGAAAATTGGTGATAAGATGGAGAAGAATACTTCACTGAAAAACAGACTGTCCATGCAAGCTGCAGAAAAAGTCAGTACTCATTTTACTTTTTTTTTTTAAGCTGTAAATAACCTGTCTAAAAAATTGGATCATGAGTCTGTATTAAAATTGTGTCTGCTGATATTATCTTGTTGCTGATTTAAATACCTTTTTTATGACCTGCTGTTTTTAAATTACCTGCTGAAGAAATGTCTGCATAATGTGGGCTGATTCTTTACAGCAATGATTAGGAAAGAATGATTCACAACAGGTGGGCTGTAAAAGGACTGAAGCGGTCTACAAACTGAGACTGTATATTCCCCCATTCTGTTTTTTTTTTTTAAATTGTTCAGTTCCATAGTTTGCAAGATATTGATTTTTAAAACTTTAAAAATGCCTTTTTTATCATCTTATGTTACAGCATGAGCATTGTATTGTCAAACCACCTTGACATGCTGTCAGATATATTACAATATCTTTGTTTTATTTCTTCATATAATACTCTGTTTACTTCAACATACTATATTGTAATGGGTGTCAAGATTAGAAACCGGAACAGGAAGCAGAACAGTACAACCCCTTGTGTGGTTCAGATGTGTTTATTTTTTGTCACAGTTAAACTGTTCCTCAGTCTTAGAGCTCCTTGCAGAATTTGAACTTTCCTGTTGATATGGCAATTGTGAACACCTCTATAACAACAAATATGAGAACTCCAGCCGCCTTCACAGTGATCACACCTGCGCCTTCATTCTTTTTCTGTCACAGTCTCACTGTTTCATAAATACACTAACACTTTTGTAATTTTTAAATCCTTTGAGACTTGGCATAACTATATATCCTTCCACAGGGCTAGTACACTGTGTCTGGAAAACCTCTTTCTAGAAAAGCACTTCCCATGCAGGAATATGGTTTATCCCAATTTCTAATCAGCCTGCTTTCCACAATTGTTTCCTTTTATGTTTTGTGTTTATCAGCTGCAGATTTGTCATAGCATAAATTAATTTAGTGGCATCAGTTCCAGTCTTCATCTACATTTTATGCAACAAGATGACATTTATGTCTGTTACTCTTTTAGCTGTAGTCTGTGATTTGATTTATTTTACTTTGACAGTTCTACATTATTTGATTATATAAAGTTTTAGTTAATGCTATTGTAATATCCAACATTAATATTTCATGTAACTTACAATATTGTAACAAGCACAGAAAACTTTCAGTTTAGCTGTACCTGTCAAATGTATTGTAAAATGTACACTTAAAAGTAATAGCTGGCTATAGGAGTGTTTCATAGTGGTTCTCTGTCCAGGACACTGATCATAACTGCTTTAGAAGATGGAGTGTTTTATTCATATAACCACCAGATGGTGCTGTTAGACAAAGAAAGTTTAAAACATAGCCAAGTACCTTTCAAATATATTTCCTTAAAGTGTGTGTACATTCACCCTGTAATGGGGCTGTCACCCTGTCCTGGGATTGTTACTACCTTGTGCCTAGTGCTTGCTGGTATAAGTTTCAGTTTCCGCACGACTCTGCTCTGGATTAAGTAGGTTTAGGAAATGGATGGATAAACATCCAGTAGCTGCTTGCCTATTTAGTTAAAATTTAAATGGGACAATTTTTGAAACAGTGTTTTTTATACACGTGGTGATATGCAACAGTCCAGCATCAAGTACTGTTTGTAAATTTAAGGATAGGCCGGTTCAAAAGCTTTCATAGGCAGCAGATTCCAAATCAAGTGATTTAAAAATGGCATTGATTGATGTCCTATTGTTATCTGTTGGTCTTGAAGGGTCTATAACTAACTGTAGTTTACAGCCTTATTGCTTAAGGATTTATTGGCAGCTGGAAACTGTCTGAGAAGAATTAGGCATAAGAGAAGAAACAGTTTATTTATAACATGAATGGATGTGAAATAAAAGCATGTATTTACAGAAGAGAGCAAGAATATGTCAGAACCCATATTGTCATCAAACAAAAAAATTACCTGTGCACTTTTATGCAGTTTGTTAAACCAAGTAATGCAAGATCATGTGTACAGTCCATTTGGACTATTTATATTTTAAATTTAATACTACTGTAACATTACCAATAAATATTCAAACAACTGGATTTACTGTTGTACAATCATATTGCATCGTAGCATTTCTTATAATTCTTTATGGACAATGTGGAAAGTAAAACACAATATTCAAACAGTGGAGAAAGTTTTGTTTTTTTTAATAAAGTACAGTAGGCTTAAGGTACCCATGGTTCTTTATATGATAGTTACAGTAAGATGAAAAAGTTTTATTTGTCAAGCTATTTACATTTCATGCACAAAAACAAATAATTACTGCTCATCCGAGTTGGTGGACAGTTGTTCTCTTTTCCATAATAACTAGTTATATTGGTCTTGTATGCTTAATGCCAGTAACAGTAAGTACTGTAAAAATGTTTTTTTTAAGAATTGGAAAAAACACACTTGAAAGCATAATAGGAAGTACAGGTATACAGATAAAACTGATATCCATCCATCCTCTTCTGCTTATCCGAGATTGGCTCACGGGGGCAGCAGCTTGAGCAGAGATACCCAGACTTCCCACTCCCCGGCCACTTCTTCTAGCTCTTGTGGGGGAATCCCGAAGCATTCCCGAGGAATCCCGAGACATTCCCAGGCCAGCCGAGAGACATAGTCTCTCCAGCGTGTCCTGGGTCTTCCCTGGGGCCTCCTCCCGGAACACCTCACCAGGGAGGTGTCAAAATTTCAAATGGATCCAATGTTTAAGTGTACTAATAACATTCATTTTGAGAAAGATGAAAAAGTCATATGATCTTATACTTACGACCAACTTTGAGTTATACATGATGACTCTTATTTGACAAGTGCTAGCTCTTTAGAAAACAGAGTAATGAAATAAGCAGGTTCCCCAAAATATGAAAGAATAACTGGAAAATTCATACGTGCATATATTTTGACCAATCATTCTTTGTTTGTTGACTGCTACCACCAATGCAATAACAGCTGCTTTCCATATATTTGTTTTGTTAATTGTTTCTCTGCTAGTTTGTGATCATGTGTCTTATTTGTGTCACTTAGAATTTGTTCAGTTCTCAACAGTTACCTGTTTATGGGGTTGGGAATTTTTATTTTTACTTGTACTTTATTTTATTTACAGTGTGTGGTTGCTGCTGTGTATATGTTGAATTCTTGTAATGTATGTTGTGCTAACCTGGTTTTTGAACATTTGATTACAGAGTATATTTACTTATTTGCACTTGTATTTTTGTTAGGCATAGGTTTTTTTTTTTTTTTTAACGCTGAGGAGTGTTTCATGTTATAGTAAGTATGCTTTCTGAAAGGTTTCTGGGGAAAGTTGAAAAATCTTTGTGAAAAACAAGCAGGAAGAACTTACATTTATTTCACACTATCTATACTAATAAAAGGCAAAGCCCTCACTGACTCACTCACTGACTCACTCATCACTAATTCTCCAACTTCCCGTGTAGGTAGAAGGCTGAAATTTGGCAGGCTCATTCCTTACAGCTTACTTACAAAAGTTGGGCAGGTTTCATTTCGAAATTCTATGCCTAATGGTCATAACTGGAAGGTATTTTTCTCCATTAACTGTAATGGAGTTGAGCTGCAATGACGTGGGGAGTTTCGTGACATCATCACGCCTCCCACGTAATCACGTGAACTGACTGTCAACGCAGTGCGTAGAAAACCAGGAAGACCTCCAAAAAGCGCTTAAGAAAACATGCATTATATAATTGAGAAGGCAGCGAAACAATAAGAAGCGAAAGAGTGACATATACTACCATATTCATGAGTGCTGCTACCTCGAAAGAAAGCAAGGTGTAAACCTAAACTTTAAATTAAGTTCATAGACAGGCTACGCTGGCGTTTCACATGCCCACAGGTAATGCGGGATACAAGTTTAATGAGAGGACGAGGATATAAACGAGAGTTTTGATCACTTTGTAACTAAGTTAAAATTGTAGGTGAAGGGGTGTGCTTATGCAAATTCGAGAGACTGTGTTTGTGGGGATTGACAGTTAAGCGGGTGGGGAGTCACGCCATCATCTCCCCCCATTCATCATTTCTCTGAGCTGAGCTCAGCTAACGCGCCTCTTCAAGCAACTTCGTCAGACTGCCACCAAATACTCACAGAAAAATCCACAAGTTAATACACACGCTCTCTAGAGTTTCTCCACACTGAATCCTCCAGGCACTACTTACAAAAGGTTACATTGACAATCGTGTTACGCTATTTTTAAAATCTTTCCTTTTCTTAGCACAAGCACAGCTGAGAAGCTTCGATGCATGTGCTCCATAACGCTTAAAAATAATGCATTTAATCACACTTTGCATTACAAGCAAAGGGGAGCTTTTGTCAATGCATGATTTCCTGGTACACCGATTACATTGATCAGCGATTTTACCCTCGCACCACCTTA